>NC_091295.1:71046916-71053845 GCF_038502225.1 Cherax quadricarinatus | reverse complement strand
GCAATGGTAACTTATTTTCCTCATTCTCTTCCTGGGATACTTAGCTTCATTATATTCTACCAGTCTGTCTTCATTATATTCTACCAGTCTGTCTTCATTATATTGTACCAGTCTGTCTTCATTATATTGTACCAGTCTGTCTTCATTATATTGTACCAGTCTGTCTTCATTATATTGTACCAGTCTGTCTTCATTATATTCTACCAGTCTGTCTTCATTATATTCTACCCGTCTGTCTTCATTATATTCTACCAGTCTGTCTTCATTATATTGTACCAGTCTGTCTTCATTATATTCTACCCGTCTGTCTTCATTATATTCTACCCGTCTGTCTTCATTATATTCTACCAGTCTGTCTTCATTATATTGTACCAGTCTGTCTTCATTATATTCTACCAGTCTGTCTTCATTATATTCTACCCGTCTGTCTTCATTATATTCTACCAGTCTGTCTTCATTATATTCTACCAGTCTGTCTTCATTATATTCTACCAGTCTGTCTTCATTATATTCTACCAGTCTGTCTTCATTATATTCTACCAGTCTGTCTTCATTATATTCTACCAGTCTGTCTTCATTATATTCTACCAGTCTGTCTTCATTATATTCTACCAGTCTGTCTTCATTATATTCTACCAGTCTGTCTTCATTATATTCTACCAGTCTGTCTTCATTATATTCTACCAGTCTGTCTTCATTATATTCTACCAGTCTGTCTTCATTATATTCTACCAGTCTGTCTTCATTATATTCCACCCGTCTGTCTTCATTATATTCTACCAGTCTGTCTTCATTACATTCTACCAGTCTGTCTTCATTATATTCTACCAGTCTGTCTTCATTATATTCTACCAGTCTGTCTTCATTATATTCTACCCGTCTGTCTTCATTATATTCTACCAGTCTGTCTTCATTATATTCTACCAGTCTGTCTTCATTATATTCTACCCGTCTGTCTTCATTATATTCTACCAGTCTGTCTTCATTATATTCTACCAGTCTGTCTTCATTATATTCTACCAGTCTGTCTTCATTATATTCTACCCGTCTGTCTTCATTATATTGTACCCGTCTGTCTTCATTATATTCTACCAGTCTGTCTTCATTATATTCTACCAGTCTGTCTTCATTATATTGTACCAGTCTGTCTTCATTATATTCTACCCGTCTGTCTTCATTATATTCTACCAGTCTGTCTTCATTATATTCTACCAGTCTGTCTTCATTATATTCTACCCGTCTGTCTTCATTATATTCTACCAGTCTGTCATCATTATATTCTACCCGTCTGTCTTCATTATATTCTACCCGTCTGTCATTATATTCTACCCGTCTGTCTTCATTATATTCTACCCGTCTGTCTTCATTATATTCTACCAGTCTGTCTTCATTATATTCTACCCGTCTGTCTTCATTATATTGTACCAGTCTGTCTTCATTATATTCTACCAGTTTGTCTTCATTATATTCTACCCGTCTGTCTTCATTATATTCTACCAGTCTGTCTTCATTATATTCTACCAGTCTGTCTTCATTATATTCTACCAGTCTGTCTTCATTATATTCTACCCGTCTGTCTTCATTATATTCTACCAGTCTGTCTTCATTATATTGTACCAGTCTGTCTTCATTATATTCTACCAGTCTGTCTTCATTATATTCTACCCGTCTGTCTTCATTATATTCTACCAGTCTGTCTTCATTATATGTACTACCAGTCTGTCTTCATTATATTCTACCAGTACCCGTGTCTTCATTATATTCTACCAGTCTGTCTTCATTATATTCTACCAGTCTGTCTTCATTATATTGTACTCTGTCATTATATTCTACCCGTCTGTCTTCATTATATTCTACCAGTCTGTCTTCATTATATTCTACCCGTCTGTCTTCATTATATTCTACCAGTCTGTCTTCATTATATTCTACCAGTCTGTCTTCATTATATTCTACCAGTCTTCATTATATTCTACCAGTCTGTCTTCATTATATTCTACCCGTCTGTCTTCAGTCTGTCTTCATTATATTCTACCCGTCTGTCTTCATTATATTCTACCCGTCTGTCTTCATTATATTCTACCAGTCTGTCTTCATTATATTCTACCAGTCTGTCTTCATTATATTGTACCAGTCTGTCTTCATTATATTCTACCCGTCTGTCTTCATTATATTCTACCAGTCTGTCTGTCTCTGCATTATATTCTACCCGTCTGTCTTCAGTCTGTCTTCATTATATTGTACCAGTCTGTCTTCATTATATTCTACCCGTCTGTCTTCATTATATTCTACCAGTCTGTCTTCATTATATTGTACCAGTCTGTCTTCATTATATTCTACCCGTCTGTCTTCATTATATTGTACCCGTCTGTCTTCATTATATTTTACCAGTGTCTTCATTATATTGTACCAGTCTGTCTTCATTATATTCTACCAGTCTGTCTTCATTATATTGTACCAGTCTGTCTTCATTATATTCTACCAGTCTGTCTTCATTATATTCTACCCGTCTGTCTTCATTATATTCTACCAGTCTGTCTTCATTATATTCTACCAGTCTGTCTTCATTATATTCTACCAGTCTGTCTTCATTATATTCTACCAGTCTGTCTTCATTATATTCTACCAGTCTGTCTTCATTATATTCTACCAGTCTGTCTTCATTATATTCTACCAGTCTGTCTTCATTATATTCTACCAGTCTGTCTTCATTATATTCTACCCGTCTGTCTTCATTATATTCTACCAGTCTGTCTTCATTATATTCTACCAGTCTGTCTTCATTATATTCTACCAGTCTGTCTTCATTATATTCTACCAGTCTGTCTTCATTATATTCTACCCGTCTGTCTTCATTATATTCTACCAGTCTGTCTTCATTATATTCTACCAGTCTGTCTTCATTATATTCTACCCGTCTGTCTTCATTATATTCTACCCGTCTGTCTTCATTATATTCTACCAGTCTGTCTTCATTATATTCTACCAGTCTGCCTTCATTATATTCTACCAGTCTGTCTTCATTATATTCTACCAGTCTGTCTTCATTATATTCTACCAGTCTGTCTTCATTATATTCTACCCGTCTGTCTTCATTATATTCTACCAGTCTGTCTTCATTATATTCTACCAGTCTGTCTTCATTATATTCTACCAGTCTGTCTTCATTATATTCTACACGTGTAACACTTAGGTATCTTCATTTGAAGACGTCCCGCCAACCAGTGACTTTTTCAGTTCCTTACAAAACTTATATACGAAGACAGTAGATAAGGTAGGTCCACAACCTTGTATAACTATACATATACCACGGGTGGGAATTGAACTCGTGGCGAGCGAATCGTAAAACTCCAGGTCAGTCACTATACACAGAAGACAGTGGATTAAGATTAAGATTTCGTTCGGATTTTTAACCCCGGAGGGTTAGCCACCCAGGATAACCCAAGAAAGTCGGTTAGTCATCGAGGATTTTAACTTATTTCCATTGTGGTCCTCAATCTTGTCACCCAGGATGCCACCCACACCAGTCCACTAATACCCAGGTACCTATTTGCTGCCAGGTGAACATGACAACAGGTGTTAAGAAACGCGTCGAAATGTTTCCACCAGCCGGGAATCGAACCCGGGCCCTCCGTGTGAAGCGAGAGCTGTAGCCACCAGGCCACCGGCCCACCAGAAAATGATGTATCATTCCCTTAGCCTGAAATCGGTGCTGAAGTCTCCAGATGATACTTTATTCTCTTCCTGCCACATTTGTTTTTATTATATTTGGGGTGTTTATGGAGATGTAGGTGAATGGTTCAGAGAACCGACATGTTGATAAATTAGACACATGTGCAACTCCTGGGTATCTTTATTGAGGAAACGTTTCGCCACACAGTGGCTTCATCAGTACATACAAAGGAGAAATGTGAAGAGCAGGAGGAGAAGGAGGTAATCAGTCCCTCAACCTTGAGTCGATGTGGTCAGTCCATCAATCTTGAATAGAATACATCATATGAGCAGAGAAGTGGCTAATATACCGTATACGGTATATAAGTCACTGTGTGGCGAAACGTTTCCTCAATAAAGATACCCAAGAGTTGCACATGTGTTTATGGAGAGTTTTAAGCTCCGGTTTTATTATGATAATCATATTGATAACTTTATTTCCCAAGATAATACAATAGTTACAACAGTATTGTATTTCTCACAGGGAAAACCCCAGTTCTGAATAACTTTTCGGACAGTCTTAAACTAAAACTAACAATATAAAAATATATTAGACATATGTACATGTAGTACACAAATATTTATTAATATTGTGCTACAATTTTTGTGAAATTTGAGACTTAGTAAAATACATTATATTAAAATTTAAATCATCTGGCAAGTTATAGCACAATTTTGTCCCTCTTCTTGGTCATCTAGTTTGTTCAGATGTTCAATGGAACATGAGGTATATTAAGGAGGTCTTTGTTTCCCATGGAAGTGTATTAGATGGGCAAGTATTACAGTGTAATGAAGATTCTAGGTAATGTGTATGACCTTAATATATTGTAGGTTTGAGACTGAATAAGAGTATGATGTATCAGTTATGTTTAGTTACTCATACCTTTGAAAACTGACCTTTCATGGATATAATACTAACACAGTGGTTTATGCTCGCTATGCTAAACGTGAAAGCACTGAACCACAAAGGTTTGTGACAAGGTTAGTTCCAGAGCTCAGGGGAATATCCTACGAAGAAAGGTTGAGGGAAATCGGCCTATCGACACTGAAGGACAGGAGGGTTAGGGAGACATGATAACAATATACAAAATACTGCGTGGAATAGACAAGGTGGACAGAGACAGGATGTTCCAGAGATGGGACACAGAAACAAGGGGCCACAGTTGGAAGTTGAAGACACAGATGAGTCAAAGGGATGTTAGGAAGCATTTCTTCAGTCACAGACTAGTCAGAAGTGGAATAGCCTGGCAAGTGAGGTACTGGAGGCAGGAACCATACATAGCTTTAACATAAGTTATGATAAAGCTCATGGAGCAGGGAGAGGACCTAGTAGCACTCAGTGAAGAGGCGGGGCCAGGAGCTGAGTCTCGACCCTTGCAACCACAATTAGGTGAGTACAGTTAGGTGAGCGCACACACACACACACACACACACACACACACACACACACACACACACACACACACACACACACACACACACACACACACACACACACACTACAGGCCTAGCGTATAATCAACATGTACCTAGGACAAAATATTAACTAACTGCCTGGGAAATGGGAAGATATCAGGTTCACTTCGAGGAAGAAGACGGTAGCTCCAATCCCTTAGATCAAGAGTTCTTCAACAGCATCTAAACCATTTACATCATATTAATATTTTTGTATATTAGTCCTCATGGCCATATTTTTTCACAAATGTTGACAAATATAACTATATCTTAAGATTTTCTGCCTTGATATCATGTGGCTTTCTTGGTGTTTTTCACTCGCGACTTGATAATGATCAAGGACGAACCGAAATGTCTTCCAGTTTCCATTTCCAATTAGTAGGTCAGCTGTAATTTTATATACAAATACTTAACCTACTACACGAGTTATTAATGCAGCCACTTCATGCAACACCTTGCATCGTTTTTGTTCTCGTTAATGATGCGAGTTCCTTCATTTTATTCATATTAAGCACATTTTATTTTCCAGTTTTCACAGAATTGATGATAGCTAATGGATTTAGTATTTGTTTCTGAATAGCCAAATACAGACAGCTACTGAGTGTCAATTAAAAGGCTACTACTCCCTTCTAAGTGTGAGAGTGAGCATGTAAACTGACACCTTTATCCATGTATCTAGAAGTTATTTTTGTGTAAGTCTTACCCATGGGTGTGCACTTGGTGGTGCAACAAGCATATTCTGGTGAGAAGAATGCGCCAGCCGGTGCCTCAGTAGGACGGGTTACCAGGACACTCGCCCAGCCAGCCGGCATCACCACAACCTTGTTAATATACCCTAACATACAAGGCCACTGCAAGGATAATAGGCGCCCTAGGCCAGCCTTCAGCCTAACCTCCACCCTCCCTCCTCCCACAACAATTAACTTTCGAAAATTAATATTGCCATTATTGAATAAAAAAATGTACATTTATAAGTGATACATTTTTACACGAAATACACGTATATCATACGGATTGTGCCTCTTACTGTTTTTATGTGTTCACGGGATATATATGTTTGAAGAAATGCATATTAGAAATTGGAATATACTATTATTAAAACAAGGATCATACAGAAATTGGCTTATAGAAACATTTAAGACACATTTTTATGATATAGAGCACAAGTATCATTCAAGCCCAATGAGCTCTGGAGTCCACAATTCCTTTAATCTTATTTTGCGTGTTTTTAGTTTGGTAAATGTGGAAACAAATTCCTTCAGGTAAATATTTTGTATAATTTAATGCTTTATCTACAAGATAGACAAATGCGTCTCGCTTACATCAGTGAAGAACAATTATATCTCTCTTACTTAAGTTTGTAAAGTTTGGTTCAGCACACACTGGCAGGTTCAAGACAGAGACCAATAAGAGTCTTGGTTGACCACACTATCTGAAGCCTGTTTTGTTTCTTTACCTGGTTTCATGAATAGTTCATAAGTTTTTTGTTTCCCAGTTCCCCTCCCTTAAATTTTGTTGCTTTAAGCCAGTCTAGTTTGCCTGCTGGTTGTTCCATCCCTGCTCACATTAACTAGCAGTTAACACCAAATGTAAATTCAACATTGTAAAAAATGGAGCATTACCCTGTAATCAAGATTTATTCGCCAGTCTCAAGCTAAATAATAACGCATATTATGTGGAACACTTAAATATTATTAATAATTGTCAGCTTTCTACTTCTTTCATGAAGTCTGTTGCAAAGCCTAAGCATCTGTCAGTCTGTAAAT
>NC_091295.1:70984416-71041916 GCF_038502225.1 Cherax quadricarinatus | reverse complement strand
AGGATGCGACCCACACCAGTCCACTAACACCCAGGATGCGACCCACACCAGTCCACTAACACCCAGGATGCGACCCACACCAGTCCACTAACACCCAGGATGCGACCCACACCAGTCCACTAACACCCAGGATGCGACCCACACCAGTCCACTAACACCCAGGATGCGACCCACACCAGTCCACTAACACCCAGGATGCGACCCACACCAGTCCACTAACACCCAGGATGCGACCCACACCAGTCCACTAACACCCAGGATGTGACCCACACCAGTCCACTAACACCCAGGATGTGACCCACACCAGTCCACTAACACCCAGGATGTGACCCACACCAGTCCACTAACACCCAGGATGTGACCCACACCAGTCCACTAACACCCAGGATGTGACCCACACCAGTCCACTAACACCCAGTATGCGACCCACACCAGTCCACTAACACCCAGGATGTGACCCACACCAGTCCACTAACACCCAGTATGCGACCCACACCAGTCCACTAACACCCAGGATGCGACCCACACCAGTCCACTAACACCCAGTATGCGACCCACACCAGTCCACTAACACCCAGGATGCGACCCACACCAGTCCACTAACACCCAGTATGCGACCCACACCAGTCCACTAACACCCAGGATGCGACCCACACCAGTCCACTAACACCCAGTATGCGACCCACACCAGTCCACTAACACCCAGGATGTGACCCACACCAGTCCACTAACACCCAGTATGCGACCCACACCAGTCCACTAACACCCAGGATGCGACCCACACCAGTCCACTAACACCCAGTATGCGACCCACACCAGTCCACTAACACCCAGGATGTGACCCACACCAGTCCACTAACACCCAGTATGCGACCCACACCAGTCCACTAACACCCAGGATGTGACCCACACCAGTCCACTAACACCCAGGATGTGACCCACACCAGTCCACTAACACCCAGTATGCGACCCACACCAGTCCACTAACACCCAGGATGCGACCCACACCAGTCCACTAACACCCAGGATGTGACCCACACCAGTCCACTAACACCCAGGATGCGACCCACACCAGTCCACTAACACCCAGTATGCGACCCACACCAGTCCACTAACACCCAGTATGCGACCCACACCAGTCCACTAACACCCAGTATGCGACCCACACCAGTCCACTAACACCCAGTATGCGACCCACACCAGTCCACTAACACCCAGGATGCGACCCACACCAGTCCACTAACACCCAGGATGCGACCCACACCAGTCCACTAACACCCAGGATGTGACCCACACCAGTCCACTAACACCCAGTATGCGACCCACACCAGTCCACTAACACCCAGGATGCGACCCACACCAGTCCACTAACACCCAGTATGCGACCCACACCAGTCCACTAACACCCAGGATGCGACCCACACCAGTCCACTAACACCCAGGATGCGACCCACACCAGTCCACTAACACCCAGGATGTGACCCACACCAGTCCACTAACACCCAGTATGCGACCCACACCAGTCCACTAACACCCAGGATGCGACCCACACCAGTCCACTAACACCCAGGATGCGACCCACACCAGTCCACTAACACCCAGGTACCCATTTTATATTGATCGGTGAACATAGACAACCGGTGTAACGAAACACGCTCAATGTTTCAACCCTCGCCGAGGATCGAACCCGGACCCGTACCATGTGAAGGCAAAGCTTTTGCCACCAGGACACGGACTACCGTAGAGCGCACCGTAGAGCGCACCGTAGAGCGCAACATCTTTTCGCGTGTCGGCTCGGGAAGGGAAGTAAACTCTATGAATAATCAAATATAATTTTAGAATATAATGTTAGAAAAGAAACATTCAACATCACAAATAAACAGGAAAAGAGAGTGTTCGCGGAATATATAAAACTCACTCATCTATTATTTCCACATTTTGAATCAACTAAATAAATTAACTAATATATGACAACATTAATCAATTAAAATGACAAAATTATATAATTTGCGAAGATAAAACTATATATCTTATATTATTTGTTAAAAGTTCTTAAAAAACTGTCTGGGCACATTTTTCCAGCAACAACCAGTCGGTCACAGCAGCTGGAAGACCAGAACTCACAGATGGTAATTTCCTTGGATTGAGAGTTAGAAGTTGATCAGTAAATCAATTAATGCCTTTATCGTGACCTTTGTAGCATTTATCATTATTATCCTGCACAAGCGTTCACAGTGGCCATGGGGTTAAGATAATATTTTGTTCCGATTTTTAACCTGGAGAGTTACTTAGCCAGGATAATCAAAGATAGTGCGTCATCCAGGACTCTTATTTCCATTATGGTTCTTCAAGCTTCTCCCCCAGGATGCCACCCACACCAGTCCACTAACCTGGAGAGTTACTTAGCCAGGATAATCAAAGATAGTGCGTCATCCAGGACTCTTATTTCCATTATGGTTCTTCAAGCTTCTCCCCCAGGATGCCACCCACACCAGTCCACTAACCTGGAGAGTTACTTAGCCAGGATAATCAAAGACAGTGCGTCATCCAGGACTCTTATTTCCATTATGGTTCTTCAAGCTTCTCCCCCAGGATGCCACCCACACCAGTCCACTAACCTGGAGAGTTACTTAGCCAGGATAATCAAAGATAGTGCGTCATCCAGGACTCTTATTTCCATTATGGTTCTTCAAGCTTCTCCCCCAGGATGCCACCCACACCAGTCCACTAACCTGGAGAGTTACTTAGCCAGGATAATCAAAGACAGTGCGTCATCCAGGACTCTTATTTCCATTATGGTTCTTCAAGCTTCTCCCCCAGGATGCCACCCACACCAGTCCACTAACCTGGAGAGTTACTTAGCCAGGATAATCAAAGATAGTGCGTCATCCAGGACTCTTATTTCCATTATGGTTCTTCAAGCTTCTCCCCCAGGATGCCACCCACACCAGTCCACTAACCTGGAGAGTTACTTAGCCAGGATAATCAAAGACAGTGCGTCATCCAGGACTCTTATTTCCATTATGGTTCTTCAAGCTTCTCCCCCAGGATGCCACCCACACCAGTCCACTAACCTGGAGAGTTACTTAGCCAGGATAATCAAAGATAGTGCGTCATCCAGGACTCTTATTTCCATTATGGTTCTTCAAGCTTCTCCCCCAGGATGCCACCCACACCAGTCCACTAACCTGGAGAGTTACTTAGCCAGGATAATCAAAGACAGTGCGTCATCCAGGACTCTTATTTCCATTATGGTTCTTCAAGCTTCTCCCCCAGGATGCCACCCACACCAGTCTCCTTTGTAAATAATATAACTTGATTAAACCAGTAATCTATGGTGGCCATAATAACCTTTTTTGTCATATCCTTAAGGATGAGGTCACGATTCACCAGGGCCAGGTGATGAGGTCACGATTCACCAGGACCAGGTGATGAGGTCATGATTCACCAGGGCCAGGTGTTGAGGTCACGATTCACCAGGGCCAGGTGATGAGGTCACGATTCACCAGAGCCAGGTGATGAGGTCACGATTCACCAGGGCCAGGTGATGAGGTCACGATTCACCAGGGCCTGGTGATGAGGTCATGATTCACCAGGGCCAGGTGATGAGGTCACGATTCACCAGGGCCAGGTGATGAGGTCACGATTCACCAGGGCCAGGTGATGAGGTCACGATTCACCAGAGCCAGGTGATGAGGTCACGATTCACCAGGGCCAGGTGATGAGGTCACGATTCACCAGGGCCAGGTGATGAGGTCACGATTCACCAGAGCCAGGGGTTGAGGTCACGATTCACCAGGGCCAGGTGATGAGGTCACGATTCACCAGAGCCAGGTGATGAGGTCACGATTCACCAGGGCCAGGTGATGAGGTCACGATTCACCAGAGCCAGGTGATGAGGTCACGATTCACCAGGGCCAGGTGATGAGGTCACGATTCACCAGGGCCAGGTGATGAGGTCATGATTCACCAGGGCCAGGTGATGAGGTCATGATTCACCAGGGCCAGGTGATGGGGTCATGATTCACCAGGGCCAGGTGACGAGATCATGATTCACCAGGGCCAGGTGATGAGGCCATGATTCATCAGGGCCAGGTGATGGTCATGATTCACCAGGGCCAGGTGATGAGGTCACGATTCACCAGGGCCAGGTGATGAGATCATGATTCACCAGAGCCAGGTGACGAGGTCATGATTCACCAGGGCCAGGTGACGAGGTCATGATTCACCAGGGCCAGGTGATGAGGTCATGATTCACCAGGGCCAGGTGACGAGTTCATGATTCACCAGGGCCAGGTGATGAGGTCATGATTCACCAGGGCCTGGTGATGAGGTCATGATTCACCAGGGCCAGGTGACGAGGTCATGATTCACCAGGGCCAGGTGATGAGGTCATGATTCGCCAGGGCCAGGTGATGAGGTCATGATTCACCAGGGCCAGGTGATGAGGTCATGATTCACCAGGGCCAGGTGATGAGGTCATGATTCACCAGGGCCTGGTGATGAGGTCATGATTCACCAGGGCCAGGTGACGAGGTCATGATTCACCAGGGCCAGGTGATGAGGTCATGATTCACCAGGGCCTGGTGATGAGGTCATGATTCACCAGGGCCAGGTGACGAGGTCATGATTCACCAGGGCCTGGTGATGAGGTCATGATTCACCAGGGCCAGGTGACGAGGTCACGATTCACCAGGGCCAGGTGATGAGGTCATGATTCACCAGGGCCAGGTGACGAGGTCATGATTCACCAGGGCCAGGTGATGAGGTCATGATTCACCAGGGCCTGGTGATGAGGTCATGATTCACCAGAGCCAGGTGATGAGGTCATGATTCACCAGGGCCAGGTGATGAGGTCATGATTCACCAGGGCCTGGTGATGAGGTCATGATTCACCAGGGCCAGGTGATGAGGTCATGATTCACCAGGGCCAGGTGATGAGGTCATGATTCACCAGGGCCTGGTGATGAGGTCATGATTCACCAGGGCCTGGTGATGAGGTCATGATTCACCAGGGCCAGGTGATGAGGTCATGATTCACCAGGGCCTGGTGATGAGGTTATGATTCACCAGGGCCAGGTGATGAGGTCATGATTCACCAGGGCCAGGTGATGAGGTCATGATTCACCAGGGCCAGGTGATGAGGTCATGATTCACTAGGGCCAGGTGATGAGGTCATGATTCACCAGGGCCAGGTGACGAGGTCATGATTCACTAGGGCCAGGTGATGAGGTCATGATTCACCAGGGCCAGGTGATGAGGTCATGATTCACCAGGGCCTGGTGATGAGGTCATGATTCACCAGGGCCAGGTGATGAGGTCATGATTCACCAGGGCCAGGTGATGAGGTCATGATTCACCAGGGCCAGGTGATGAGGTCATGATTCACCAGGGCCAGGTGATGAGGTCATGATTCACTAGGGCCAGGTGATGAGGTCATGATTCACCAGGGCCAGGTGACGAGGTCATGATTCACTAGGGCCAGGTGATGAGGTCATGATTCACCAGGGCCAGGTGATGAGGTCATGATTCACCAGGGCCAGGTGATGAGGTCATGATTCACCAGGGCCAGGTGATGAGGTCATGATTCACCAGGGCCAGGTGATGAGGTCATGATTCACCAGGGCCAGGTGATGAGGTCATGATTCACCAGGGCCAGGTGATGAGGTCATGATTCACCAGGGCCAGGTCATAAGAGTATAACCAACCAGAGTCAGGTGAGGAAAGCATGACTTACGTGGCCAGGCATTGAGGGAATGACCTGCCCGGGCCTGGTTTGCATGGACCTGATGATGAAGACATGACTTCCCCGAGTCAAGTAATGAGAGCCTGCCTTAGCCGGGTCATGAGGGCATGACTGGCCCGGGCCATGCGATGAGGAGATGACTTGCCCGGACCTGGCGCAGGTATGAGCGATGACGGACTTGTGGGGCCGCAACACGCACCTCTGTGCAACAAAGAAACCAGTATTTTTGGCGCCATGACAAGTGTGTTTGGCGCCATAACATCAGTATTTGGCGCCATATCGTCACTTCAACTAGTTTATCCAAGGACAAGAAACACTTGCCTCTTATATTTGATGTTCTTGTAATCTATCAGTTCTAGTATTCTAAATCCTTACGTTTGCTACTTCTAAAAAATCTTTATTTTTAAATCTTTATACTCTACTAATTTATTGCTAAACGCTATTTTTATGAATGTAACAAATACATAATACATTCTACGAACCAGCCCCTGTATAAACCAGCTAATCAGCTGGAAACTGTGAGCTACCTGACTCAGAGGTGAGTCAGGTTAACCCTTCATACAGCTGGTTTCTGATGTGAGGCAACTGAATCCTGTATTGACTGCACTTTGCTGTAGGCTTCTGTCTGGGTGACTCTACGCCAAGTGTGGCGTATGTAATAAGATTTCAAACTGCCCTACAGACGAGCAGCAAGGTGTGTGGGGTTCGGCAGGACGTGTGTCTGACCCTCCTCATTCCACAGGAATCACGTGTAAATTACCCATTTACTCCTATCTATTTGTAGGAATTGAAGCAGAGCCAAGCTTCTTGTATCCAGTCCTTGGTAATTTTTTCATCATAAATATGTTTTTTACTTACTACCTCTTAATTCATTAATTTTAATTTCATTCCTCTGTGTATGTGGAATGACTTTTTATCGTACAGAGCACTATATAACACTGAGATTGCTGTAAACTCCACCTTTCCACCGTATGAGTTAGCTAGCCCCTGTATGAGTCAGCTGGTACACGGTGTGAGTCAGCTGGCTTGGATGGAGTAGAGATGCGTGACCACCTGCGAGGAGAACGGCAGCCCGGCCTTATGCATCGCCGCCCCTCCAGCATCGCCTGACCAAGATTAATCTCCCACAAGTAAGCATCTTCCAGCCTCTGCACGCTCCCTGACGTCACCGCCTACACACTAGCTTCAGGGCCACCAAACTCTCTTCCAGGACTATCAAACGAATTTTCATGACCACCAAACACTTCCAGGACCACGAAATACACTTCCGGAGCACCAAACACATTCAAGACCACCACCACATACACTTCCATGACCACCATAGGCACTTCCAAGATCGCCAAACATTCATTTTCCCGAGGCATAAAACACACTTCGAGGATCATCAAATATTCGAAAGCGCCAGGCTCTTCCAGGATTAGAAAACTAGCCTTCGGTCATTCAACACAGTTCCTGCGCCATGAAATACTTTGTTGTGATAGTAACAAATAGGCGAGCATAAGAGGGTATATACACTGAGAGGTGTATCTCTCCGTGAATATACAATGATATTTTAATCCCTGATTTAGAAATTATAGTAGTTTTGACTGGTGGTGTATAGACGGAATATGTACATCATAAATGCAGCCGATAGGTTTTAAAGCGGACACAAAAGTATCTGTTGAGTACTGACTCCTACACCTCATTCTTTGATTATTAACAAGAATAAACAAGACAGATTTTCATAACAGAGATAATAGTTATTACTGAAACCACCGGATTAGTCAAAGTAGCAAGCTTATTGATTACTGTAATCATCTGGTGCCGGATAAATAATATAAGAGGAAAACTTGATATAATTTATCTTTATTGCTCAAACGAGGTCAGCATAGGTTACAAAGAACTGACTTGTGCATTCCACACACCATTACTAGTCTCACCTCACAACAATACCTTCCCATAGTTCTTTCTGAAAAAAATTCCTTGTTATCAGTTACTATTACATTGTAAAATTACATATAACACGGGCGTCCAACCTTTCGAGGAGAGGTGCTTTAATGTTGAAAAGTTCTTGATGATATCCTTCCCTTCCTCGAACCAAACCTGATTACCTCCCATTCCCCAGGCGCTCTATGACTTGCAGTTAAAGCCCATCACTATGTTAGTAACAATAAAAAACCGGTTTCAGCAGTGTACGTAGTCTTGGCACCACTCTGGCACGTCAGCAGTCTACGTAGTCTTGGCACCACTCTGGCACGTCAGCAGTCTACGTAGTCTTGGCACCACTCTGGCACGTCAGCAGTCTACGTGGTCTTGGCACCACTCTGGCACGTCAGCAGTCTACGTAGTCTTGGCACCACTCTGGCACGTCAGCAGTCTACGTAGTCTTGGCACCACTCTGGCACGTCAGCAGTCTACGTGGTCTTGGCACCACTCTGGCACGTCAGCAGTCTACGTGGTCTTGGCACCACTCTGGCACGTCAGAATCATATCCAAGTGTTCCAAGTTGGACGACCCCCCCCCCCCCAACAGCGGTCCTGGATTTGAAAGGGTAAAGTTCATGTCCTGGTTATTTGAGAAAACACTAAACACGTAACATTAATACATTGCCTGGGGAATGGGAAGCAATCAGGTTTGGTCCGAGGAAGGAGAGGATGTAGCTACAATTCCTTGTATCACGAGACCACCAACATGAAGGATCTCATCCCTTGGACCAGGGTTATATACTAAAAAAATGGCTGAGGGGCCCCAATTAAGTCTTATAATAATTAAATATTAAATATGATGCACATTACAAAATTATGCAAACATAACGTTGTAGAGGTTGCAGAAGATATACTGTTTAGAATTAAAGTTGTGTTTTATAAGTGGGGAAGCTAGGCTTTTGTGACTTTCAATTTTAGTATAGAGTCATTCTTGCCGGTAAGGTTAGGTCAAGATAGGTTATGTTACATTTGTTCTAACCCAACCGTAACTCAACTCATTCCAGCCCATCCTCACAGAAGTCAGCCCAACCTAATCTACATTAGCCTAGCCTAACCAAAGTTAAACAGTTATATTTGCATGGTTTTCGAAACTCTATCATAAAAGTGGATGACTTACCCGAACAGCTTTTCTAAATGTTGACCGGATTTATATATAATTATTCCAGAATTACAAAAAGAAAATGTCTTCCCTTTCTATATTTTCTGTATATAGCAAGGCTGAATGACCACTAGGAGTTTCGCCTTTTTTGTGAATATAATAATAATCTAAATATATAAATTAGCATAAAACTTAACGTAATGTCATAATATTGTTAAAATAAGCAGCGTACACTATGCTGAAAATTGTATATAATATTGACAAGTTAATAAGCAAGACATATGTGCAATAGTTAGGTATCTTTATTGTTAAAGTTTCACCTACAGAGGCTACCTGGAGCTGAGGGAATGTCCACCAGAAAACTGTTTTTCCAAGGTTGACTGTGTTGAGTACATCGTCCTTACCTCGCCACTGCTATTTCTGCCTCAAATTTATTCTCTGTATTTGACTGAAGACGCCTACTATGTAGGCGAAACGTTTCAACAATAAAGATAATCAACTGCTGCACATGTCTTTTACTGATCAACCTACATTACTACTACCAACACTCTTCGAGGAAGGTCCTTGATACTGGTAAAAGGCTCTTGATCTTTCTTGACTCAAACCCGATTACTTTCCATCCCACAGGCTTTATATTAACTCCAACTGGTTTTGTGCTTCCCGTGAATATAACAAAAATATTTAGCTCACCTTGTGTTGCTGTGGTCATTAGTAGTCTTGTCAGCAAGAGGAACAGCAGTAGTAAAAGTGATTGATGTGAAGATATCTTGCAGTCCCTGGGTGAATCTTCACACAGCAAGAGTGTACCGTGACCACGCCAGGGTACAATAGGTGATCTTGCATTACCTTGGCCACGACAGGGTGTAGTAGGTGATCTTGCATTACCTTGGCCACGACAGGGTGTAGTAGGTGATCTTGCATTACCTTGGCCACGACAGGGTGTAGTTGATCTTGCAGTATCATGGCCACGACAGGGTGTAGTAGGTGATCTTGCAGTGCCTTGGCCACGACAGGGTGTAGTAGGTGATCTTGCAGTACCTTGTCCACGACAGGGTGTAGTAGGTGATCTTGCAGTACCATGGCCACGACAGGGTGTAGTAGGTGATCTTGCAGTACCTTGGCCACGACAGGGTGTAGTAGGTGATCTTGCAGTACCTTGGCCACGACAGGGTGTAGTAGGTGATCTTCCAGTACCTTGGCCACGACAGGGTGTAGTAGGTGATCTTCCAGTACCTTGGCCACGACAGGGTGTAGTAGGTGATCTTGCAGTACCATGGCCACGACAGGGTGTAGTAGGTGATCTTGCAGTACCATGGCCACGACAGGGTGTAGTAGGTGATCTTGCAGTACCATGGCCACGACAGTGTGTAGTAGGTGATCTTCCAGTACCTTGGCCACGACAGGGCGTAGGTGAGCTTGGAGCCTCACGCCCCAGGAATGTGGAGTTACATCTGGGCGTGTAGCTGTTTACTGGGCCCACTGTTGTGTAGATCCCTTGAACGCTGTCTCTATATCCTGTAGTTGACACAGAGAAGTTATGTCGCTGGGTGCTAACCTCTCCACACCGTAGTGAAGCCGAGATATGCGGGAATCTAGAATGTGCGGCTTTGGAATGCGAAGCCGGGATATATGAAGTTGTTGTATAAGAGACCAACGCATGCGAGGCTGTGGTATGTGAGACCAGGGTATGTGACGCTGGGATATTCGAGATGAGGGTATGTGAGGCTGGAGTATTCAAGGCCAGGGTATGCGAGGCCATTGTATGTTTGGCTGGGGTATATAAGGGTAGGACATGTGAAGCCTGGGTATGCGAGGTTGGGGTATACGAGGCCAGGGTAAGTGAGGCCGGGGTATATGAGGCCGGGATATGGGAGGTCGGGGTATGCGAGGTCGGGGTATGCGAGGTCGGGGTATGCGAGGCCGGAGCAACACTAGCCATGGTGTGCAGGCCACGGAGTCAGACTACCAAGTACTGGCCTGGGTTGCAGCTCACTTCCCTGCTGCCCTGAGCTGGCTTGGACAAGGCAAGTGTAAGCACCAATATCAAGAGGATTTGTTTTTTTCCCTGAGAACAGTATGGGCATGATGGTTTGGTGTAGGCGTGAAGGTGTGCGCACTGTGGGCCCTGATGGTGTGATGCGGGCGTGAGTGTAGTGTGGTGTGGGCATGGTGGTTGTTTGATGGGTATGGCAGTGGTGTAGTGTAGTAGTAGTAGTAGTAGTAGTAGTTACTAGTTGTCGATGGACATTTGGCCTGTTGATTATGTGATGAGTGCATATGTTTGTATAGTAATAGTTACTGTGTGTGTGGGCATGATGGTATGGTGTGAGTATTATGGTAGTGTGGGTTCTATGGTGGTGGTGTGGGTATTATGGTGGCGTGGTATGATGTTGATGGTGTAATGTGGGCGTGGTATTGCATGGTATGGTGAGCGTGGTGTGTGGTATGGTGTGGGCATGGTATTGTGTGGTATGGTTGGGCGTGATGATGGTATGGTGTGGGTGTGGTGTGTGGTATGGTATAGGCATGATGGTGGTATGGTGTGGGCAGGATGTGGTGTGAACGTGATGCGGTGTGTGTACTCCTATGTACTCATACATATGTGGTCGCAGGGGTCTAGTTCTAGCTCCTGGCCCTACCTCTCATTTTGTCACTTTCCAGATTCACTCCTTTTGAAAGAATGATGCTTAACAGATTGTACTACAGAATCAGACATCAACTTTCCCCGTACCTCTATGGGTTCATGAAAGGTAAAAGTGTGCAGAACTGTATTTCCACCTTTCTCACTGCACACACCTCTACTAGTTTTACCACTTTTCTTGATCTAAAATCTGCATTTGATATTGCGAACAGAACCGTTATACTACATGAACTAGCCAAAATGAATATTGGTGGTAGCTTACTCTGCTGGATAATAGGATACCTGTCAAATAGAGTATCCTCTGTCCTTTACCAAGGCTTCAGAAGTGATTCTAAAGAAATGTCTTTAGGTACACCGCAGGGAGGAGTTCTTAGTCCCATGCTATTTAATATTCTGATTAATGCTCTCCTAAATGCTCTACCTGCCTCACCTAAACATATAGCTATAAGCTATGCTGATGATATCATGATCCATACAACAGGGCATAAGAAGATGAATACCATTCTTAATGAAGTTCAAGCAATTTGTAATCGACTAGGCCTCATAATATCTTCCTCTAAAACAATGATATTAACAAGCAAACGACATCCCCCACCCATCTATTTGCAGGGTGAAATCATTAGCTACGTTAAAACTTACAGATATCTTGGTGTAGATGTACCCTTTAACAAATCCACTATACCACAACTAAACAAGAAATGTAAAGCTAGGCTAAATGCTCTCAAAGCTGTTGCTGGCTACAATCCCAACTATGGTGCAAATGTGAGAATCGTGAGAATGATGTACATAGCCTATGTTAGGTCCTTAATTGATTATGCTGCTCCCATGTTGATATTAGCTAGAGAAAGTTCTCTCCGACCCTTGGAGTTAATGCAAAATGAAGCTCTCAGGATTATTCTTGGCTGTCCCAGATCTACAAAAGTTCTTAACATGAGGAAGGAGCTTGGTATTTCTAGTATCAGTGATAGGATTGTTGAAATTAACACTGTACTCGGTATTAGAATGTTGAGAAACGAACCAGACACTGTCACAGTGAATCTTACCAAGTGTCTAGAGGTAAATACACACAGATCTAAATGGATTGTGAAAACGTGCAATTGCATTAAGTTTTTATAACCTGCATGAACTGTATCACTGTAGGCAACAAGAGCATTTCACCCCTCCATGGAAGATGTGTTCATTTAATATCACATACCTACAAGTTCCTCCCAAGAAGCTCATTGCTAGTAATCCCTTCCTTAAATCTCTTGTTAGAGCAACTGCTCAAGAAGAAATTTCTCACCTAGCTGGTAGTAACAAGTTTTTTTTTTATATTTTATTTAAAACAGTGCGATACAAATGACAGAAATATATTAAAAAGATACACGACAAAAGATTACTGCACTAGAATCGCACTTAACCCGAGACCTAATAACGACACCATACAGTACAGTGGTAATACACACTCACACACACCACACCGTTATGTTACATTGGTATTATTACACTCACACACAACACACCGTATATTACAGTGATAATACACTCACACAACACTATACATTACAGTGGTATTGCTTTATTTGTTAAAGAACATCTCTAACAAGGTTACATATTACCAAACATCAAACACTGGAAATTATGAAGATTGTACAATAAAACAGAGATAAAAACAAACAAACACGCACAATGACACACACAAGCACACACATTACACTACATGAGACTACATCAGGCACATACTAGGTGAGGTTTCTGCCTGTCAACACACGTATGCAAGACTAATTCTAAGATCTCAGGTGCTTAACAGAGCACCACGATACTCAAAACATTAATATTGGCGATTATCACGAGATCTTAACATACATAGGTATTTACTATTCAAAGAAGGAAACGGGATAATACTAAAAGTCACAATAAAAACATCCAATATAACAAAACAAAACTACGATGTGATATTTTACATCTCAGCAAAACAAAGAAAAATAATGCAAACTAGTTACATGTAATATAATATTACTGAAAAGCACACTGTAACGCAGCATAAAATATAACAAAATAAAAACCAATTGCTATACGCTAGGAAACACTTTTTACCACTTACAATTGAATCAAAAACAGTAAAGACTCCTATGCACATATTTGAGTCTCATAGAAAATTTTCATCATAAAGTCCTTGAAATGATTTATACATGATAAAAATATGCAATCGTAGTGCTACACCTTCCTCAATGATAATTGTGTAGTTCTTGAAAACCTCGGGGTAATAACCCTATTGCCTCTAGATATCAAAACTCATTTATACATCCATATAAACAGCTCTCCATGCTCACACCCAAGTCTAGGAAAATAGCCCGTCGTATCCCTTTACCCATTTTGCAAATCCCATAAATCCCTTAATGTGAAATTTCGATAACCCTCACTAAAATCTCTCTCCCATCTCCCTCCATACACCCCTTTATTTCTACACTGTGTCCTATAAAAAGTTGCTGCCAATGCATTAATTCTTGCACGCACGTCCGCCTCCCTCATAGCCCACATCATGTATATATAATCCGTAATCATATACCCAATCGCATTCTCAACCCTTTTATTCACCCCAGTTATATCTAAACTTAAAACCCTCAAAACCTGCAAACCCCCTCCCCCCACTAACCTTAAAACCTTACCCATCCAAACCCTTATAAGTTCAATACAATCGCAAAAATACACCGTATGATAAATAGTCGCCAATCCTCCACAATCCCTGCATTCCCCATCCTCTCGTATTCTCTTATAGAATAAAACCATTCCTGACGGCAAGATTCCATGTAAAAATCTATACATAACTTCTCTGACTTTAGGTTTTAAACGCAATTTATTTAAACGCCCCCAAATATTATGCCAATCATACATCGGATAAACTCCTTCTACCGCCGCTACCAGAGCCTTACCATCTGCCCTATCAAGATTTCTCAATTTAATTTGTGAGTGATCCCTCACGTTTATGAAGACCCGTAACATTGCCTCACCTATCATGAACTCCCGACCCCCCCACCACCGTCGCATATCCTGATGTATCCTATGAAGACCGTCTTCTTTCGCCCCTCCCTCCCGCTTATAACTATGTTTTAAATACATACTTATTATCCTCTTTTCGACATCTATAAGACCCAGCCCTCCACGGCCAACCGGGAGTGTGACAACCGCTCTACTTAACCATTCGCTCCCTGTTCCCCAAATGAATCTAAAAACACTTTTTTGTAACCTTTTTAATTCACAACGAAGTATCGGAAATATTACCGTAACATGCCATAGTTTACTATATAATAGCACATTCGTTGTTATCACCCTTTGTTGCAAACTTAAATTAGCAGCTCTCAACCCACTAAGACGCTTCAGAACACTATCAACGATACGCACGGAATTTATTTGTTGTGCTGACTTGATATCATTTACATAAACGATCCCACATATCTTTATTTGGTCCACCCTTTCCCACCTTTCAGCTACCATTCCTTCCTCACGCGACCCTTTTCCAAGATTCATATACTTTGTTTTCCTCATGTTGATCGTCATGCCAGTAGCCTTTTCAAAAACTTTCACTAACTTTTCTACCCGAATCAAATCCATGTTTTCTCTCACCAAAATCGTCGTGTCGTCGACATATCCAACAATGCCCGCTCCCCCACCCCTTACATTACTCATCCCATTTGCTTCCAATAAAACCCTTATCCCTCTATAAAAGGGATCTTGAAAACAAGCAAAAAAAATTTGTGAAAGGGGACAACCTTGACGCAAACCCCTTCCCATCTGAATCCGATCTCCCAACCTCCCATTCACCTGCACACGCAAAGATGCCTCTTGATACATTAATTTGGCCCATGATATAATTTCCGCCCCAAACCCCTGCCATCTCATTATCTTCCATAACGTCTCCCGTTCCACACTATCATATGCCGCCTCCCAATCTATAGCCAATACCCCCCCATCTCCCAATCTTACTCTTTCTTCAATAAAACTTCTAATCATACCGTGACCTTCATACATAGACCTGCCCGGCACCCCATATTGTCCCTTGTCAATCACTTTGCCCAGGACTTTTTTTTATTCTGTTGGCCAAGATCCTTCCAAAAATTTTATAGTCCCCACATAATAACGAGATTGCACGATAATCTTTAACCGTTAATGGCTCGCCTTTAGGAACTAGGACGACCACAGCCAACCTTTGTTGTTCCCCTAAAACCCCATCCCGCTTCATGATATTGAATAAACGTACCAAAAACCCCTTTAAAACGTTCCAATTTTGAATATAAAAGTCGCTGGGCAACCCATCTATTCCTGGCGCCTTACCCAATTGCGCCCCAGATAAAGCCTCCCAAGTCTCACACTCCGTTATCGGCCCTCCCAACATCAAACGATCATGCTCCTCCAGCTCACAACGCACAAACCTACCGATTGACTGCAATGCAATTTCACTTATTCCAACACTTTGCGTTTTCAATTTAACCCAAGCATCAATATACCCACTCATACCCTCCGTCGTCGTCAACACCTGATTCACTCTATACCCCTGCATACCTACCTGGACATTCAACCCCATTAACTCCATTGCTTTGCGACGTCTGTGTTGATTCCTCAACACACACGCCGACGGCCGATCTCCCCACAAAACCTCTTCGATTCCACCCTTAAGCCTTTCCCCATCAAACCTTTCGTTTTGTAAATTACGTAGTTGCTCCTTAATTCGTTCAATTTCTGTAACAGGATAATTAGCATTCGCTTGTACATAGCAGTCGCGCAACTGCCCCTCTAAATATCGTTGGAAACCATACTGTAACTGATTATATCTCACTCCCTGACTAATATAAAATTCCTTAATTCTCTTTTTGGCTATCATTTCCCACCAATTAACCAAAGCCACATCTCCAGGTGCTTCAACCACAAGGCGTTCCCACATATGCCCAAAAGACAAACGACTTTCCTCTCTCTTCAATAACTTTACATTTAATTTCCAAAATGACGGACCCCTTCTAGGCACACCCTCAATATCTACATCCATTACAACTCCTCTATGATCCGAAAAAACCACATTTATCACACTCACTCTCCGCACTGTAACCGCACTAGACACGTACATTCTATCTAATCTCGCCGCATAATCTCTTCTAATGAAAGTATGCTCCACATTGCCACCCCCCCCACACACATCCATTAAACCCACACTCGTCAATAAATCTCCCAGGAACCCCAAGCAACAACCCGCTCCTCGAGGCTCCACATCTTTTCGTCGTATTACACAATTCCAGTCTCCCCCTATTATCGCTACATTTGGTAAACTACGTAGATGATATACTAATACATCTTGTACAAAATGAGTTTTAAGTCGTGCATCTCCCTCGGCCGGCCCATATACACCTACAAAACTTATATGTACTCTACCCCATAAACCATCCACCCTAATCACTCTCCCCTCCCCCCTTTCACTATGGCGTACTACAAACGGGCTATTTTCCTTTACCAGAATGGCGACGCCTCCTTTTAACCTCGTCGCATATTCCATATACACATCGTAACCATCTAATTCCAACTCATATCCAATTCTGTAATTGTGTTCTTGGATAAATACCACATCCACATCTAGACGCACCAAAAATTCATTAAACCACTTTCGCTTCCGCTCAGATCTCAAACCGTTAATATTTATTGTCAAAACCTTAAAGTCAATTAATGGGATTTTCCTTTGGTTCTAGGTATAGACTTTTCACTTATACATTTTACACCTCTATCCCTCTCCCCTTTTTTGGGAATCACCTTGATAAACTCTTTTTTCGTGGATTCACTGTTCCCTTTCCTCTGTACATCCGCCCAAGACTTTTTCCCTGGCCTTTGGGCAGGAGTAAGCACGTCGTCTGAGTCTGGTGGGGTCGCAGTTCGCTTTCGCGTCCTACCCTCCACCTGCATTGGGATTTCTTTAGTACTATCATGATGCACCTCCACTTCTGCTATATTTACCATCATGCCATGCGACACCCCAGACTCAATGCTTTCATCCGTCGCCTCACCATGACGCTCAACCGATCCCAAATTTGCACCTGGTTCCTCCACACGGTTGACGATCGACTCGTCTAACAATACATCCAGTGCCTTCACTAAAGACGCCGCTACATCCTCGTCCCCCATAGTGGGCAGAGTCTCTTCAAATACTTTATTTATATCCAGTGATGGTGATTCTTCTCGCTGTTTTGCATCCTCCAAAGCCTTCTCCTGCGCTTTTTCTACCTCTTCACTCCAAGATGTCCGTTGTCGAGACGGGTGAGCATAAGACTGTTCTCGTCCCTCCACTTCCTCGACTTCTTCCGGTTGTTGCTGTTGCGATATTTGGAGATTCCCACGACGCTTATCACACTGTGCCGCTATGTGGTCATACGATCCACACAGCCGACACGTACGACGTTGCCCCGCATATGTTACATATACTTGAGTTCGAAATGCTTGCAACATAATATAGGACGGTATGGGATGGCGTAAGGTCATTTTGACTGAATATGTTCCCTCCAAACTTCCAGCATAAGGTCCAGCGGCCCACCGACCTGCAGATGCCATATGAACCGTACCATAATTACGTAGTTCATCTTTTATAACAAATTCATTCGCCTCAAAAGGCACATTCCTTATTTTAACCCATGTGTAGTGTCGTGATACATCATGTAGACGTACTGATACAGCTGAATTGACGGCTATAATGGTCTCTTGATACTTATCCACCACCGCTTCATAAACATTTGCTGACGTCATTTTAACGAAGATCCGTGTCGTCCCATTAAGTGCTACACCACATATCTCTTCATTTGCGATACCGTAGGTATCACGGATAATCGCCGGTAGTAACAAGTCCATCGTGGCTCCAGTGACAGCCCCACGGGTCAACTCAACGCAAACAGTGTTGATGCGTCTGTAGCTCTGCAGCGCCATGTTGGTAAATGAGCAGCGCACGTCCTCACTTCTCAATGGTTGTGACGAACATAGTAACAAGTTATCACAAGTTATATACACTGATGGATCTAAACAGGAGTCTTCTGGCAGGGCTGCGTCTGCTCTTGTTGCCACCTCCCTAGTTAAGAACGATAATAAATTTGTTGAGTTAGGCATAAGAATTAACAACTGGGCGTCTACACTGCAAACTGAATTGTTTGCAATCCTAATGGCGCTAAAGCTAACCTATGACACTGAGCTTGACTCTATCATCATTACTGATTCTATGTCATCATTGAAGGCTCTTGGCTCATATAATGACTCCAACAACATGCTCATTGGGGAAGCCAGGTATAGATACTCAAAAATTAGGGACAAAGGAATTAATGTACAATTGCTATGGATCCCATCACACATTGGATTACTCCTTCATGATAAAGTTGATATGTTAGCCAAGAAGAGTATCGAGAAGGAGAATGTAGAATATAACTTTGGTATAACTGTGTCTAGCATTAGGAATAATATTAGGAGAGAAGTAGATAATGAAAATGATTGTTATAGGTATGCAGTTAGAAGCCTGAGTAGATCTATAACCCACTATGATAACATGAACGTAGATAAGTATGTTTATGGAGCAACTTGCAATGTGAACAGACTGACTGATGTTGTAGTGGCCAGGCTTAGGCTTGGTTACAAGTACTTCTGGCAGTTTGGGAGACACACAGATGATGATCAAACTAAATGTAAATTATGTGATCAGGCATATGGTCACTCTCTTGAACACTATGTGCTTAATTGTCCACTTATTGAGGAATACAGAGACAGACAGTATAATAACCTATGTGACATGTCAAGATATCTTATTAATGAAAATAAGATACCAGATATACTAAGCAAATTTCCTAAATTTGCTTGTAACAGATAAGTGAACTATAGATATGTAGATATAAATCCATATGTATTCCTGTTAACCCTTTGGGGCCTAGTTCCTAGGCCTTTTGTGTATCCATATGCTCTCGCGCTACCGTCCACAGGATGGATATGGGGTGCACAATAAACTAGCCACTTCGGTGGCAAAATCTAATCTAAAATCTAATCCTAGCCTGGAGGGCCCTCCCTCCCTCTCTTAAAACTATGTATAAATCCTGCCTCCACCACTTTCCCCATCTAGCTCATTCCATTTTTTGACCATTGGAGAAAAATGCTTTCTAACTTCTGCGTGTCTTTAGCGTCCAGATGTACCCCGAATATATATATATTTTCTGCCTCTGAAATAGCATATTTCTCTTTACCCTATGAATTTCTCCGAACATTTTGTATGTTATCATGTCTTCCGTCCTCTAACGTCGTTAGATTTAATTCCGTTAGCCTCTCCTTGTTGCTCACAACCCTTGGTCTGGAACCAGTCTCGTTGCAAACTATTGCACTTTATCAAGTTTCTTAACATGCTTATTAAGGTGAGGGTTCCATAGTGGTGCTGCTTACTCCAAGATGGGCCTGACATATATTGTATAAAGGACCTGAAATGACTGTTGAGATTCCTGCAGGCTACTCTTAGATTTGCCAGACAAGCATTGGCTGCAGATGTTATTCGTTTGATGTGTGCCTGAGGCGATATGCTCAGCACTATGCTCACCCCTCGGTCTTTCATCTTCTACCTGTCCCCAGAGTATATATACTTTATGTCCAGTCGTCTGGCTAGCACTAACGGTGTGTTGCAAATTAGAAAAATCAGTAAGTAAATTTTTTGTATTAGGCTACCAACTATTGCTAAGTGAATTTATTATTATTATAATCAAGGGGGAAGCGCTAAACCCGGAGGATTATACAGCACCTGGGGGGGGATGTGGAAGGCATTCAGGCTTAATTCGGGGAACTGGAGCACAGATCCAATTCCCTAAATCAAGAGCCCCTCACCAACATCAAGGAACCTTCCTTGAGGGTTGCTAAGTGAAACAGTTGCCATTAATAACAATATTATTATTATTATTATTATTATTATTATTATTATTATGGGGAAGCACTAAACCGGAGGGTCATACAGCGCCTGGGAAATGGAAGGCAATCAGGTTTAATCCAAGGAAGGACAGGACAGGTCCAATTCCTTGAATGAAGAGCCTACCGCCATCAAGGCACCTACCTCCCTTGGTAAGAATGTATCTATAACTTATAGTGCATAATGTCTAAGTAGTTATTTAACCACTGGGGACTACCTAGATGGGAATTTCCCAAATTCCTTCTATCTTGCACCAACTGAGCCCACGGAAGTCACCGAGATTATAAAGTCACTTAAAAATAACTCAGGGAATCTGTCTCATGTCCCACCATTACTGTACAAGCGAGCGGCCCATGTCCTTTCACATGCTATTTCATTACTTTTTAACAAGTCACTAGAAACTAGCACCTTCCCGAAACTACTCAAGATGGCAAGGGTTACACCAATACATAAAGGTGGTGACCCTACAGACTTAAACAACTATAGGCCAATATCAAACTTACCATTGCTATCCAAAATCTTTGAGAAACTCGTGCACAGGAGACTATATTCATTTATAATGGCACAAAACATACTCAACCCCTGCCAATTTGGATTCAGGAAAAATAAAAGCACTAATGATGCAATCATAAAAATGCTAGATCTGCTTTACACAGCATTGGAAAATAAGGAATATCCACTAGGAATTTTTATTGACCTAAGAAAAGAAACAGTAGTCACGAGCGTCCATGATACTTTAGTCATCAGCGTCCATGATAAATTAGTCACCAACGTCCATGATACACTAGACCACGACATCCTACTCCACAAACTTGACCATTACGGTATAAGAGGCCATGCGCTTGCTTATTTCAAATCTTACCTTACTAATAGGTATCAGTATGCCACCATTAAAGACACAGCATCAACAACACGGCCACTTGATACTGGAGTTCCGCAGGGAAGTGTCCTGGGTCCCCTGCTCTTCCTCATATACATCAATGATCTTCCAAACGTATCCCAACACCTGAAACCCATTCTCTTTGCTGACGACACGACTTATGTCATCTCTCACCCTAATCTTGCCACCCTCAACACCATTGTTAACGAGGAGCTGATCAAAATATCGACTTGGATGACAGCCAATAAACTTACGCTTAACACTGACAAAACCTACTATATTATGTTTGGTAGCAGAGCAGGAGATGCACAAATTAACATTAAGATCGACAACACTCTAATTACCAGACATAATGAGGGCAAATTCCTAGGCCTATACCTTGACAACAACCTGAATTTCAGCACCCATATCCAACACATAACCAAAAAAGTATCCAAAACGGTTGGGATCCTCTCCAAGATACGATACTACGTGCCGCAAAATGCCCTTCTCACACTATACCACTCACTTATTTATCCATACCTCATTTATGCTATTTGTGCTTGGGGATCAACTGCAGAGCAACACACCTAAAGCCAATAATAACCCAACAAAAAGCTGCAGTAAGAATAATCACTAAATCCCATCCCTGGCAACACCCCCCCCCCACACTCTTCATAGATCTAAACTTACTCCCTGTTCAGTACATCCACACTTACTACTGTGCAATCTACATCTACAGGACCTTAAACTCCAATATCAACCTTGACCTAAAACGCTTTCTTGATAGTTGTGACAGAACCCACAGGCATAACACCAGACACAAACATCTCTACGACATTCCCCGTGTCCGACTAAACCTTTACAAAAATTCAATGTATGTCAAAGGCCCTAAAATCTGGAACACCCTACCTGAAAATTCTAAAACTGCAGACACATTCATCACCTTCAAAACTACCATCAGAAAACATCTTATCTCCCTGATACACCCCGTCAACTAACTACACAAATACCACCTGGTGGTTCACACACACTCACTCACCCATTTGACCATAAACAGAAATATCAATGTCAATCTTACAATGAATCCTGTGATACTCCAATACTGAAACTATGTACTGTGCCAAAACAAAAGCATTCACATTGCTAAACTCACAAACTAGTATTTAGTCACTTAGCCATAATACCAACTTACCTCATAATTTGTAATATTTTAAAATAAAGAATAAAACTAAGTCTGCCCGAAATGCCTAGCCATGCTAGGTGTTCTAGTGGTACACTCTGTAATCACTATTTTACTACATGTAAACCACACAATAACCAAATTCTGTAAACTCAGCATTGTAATCCTTATAGAGAATAAACTTTGAATTTGAATTGAATTGAATTGATTAAACTATTATTTTCAACAGTGCAGTTCAAACTCAATAAAATTAGCAGTTATTTCTGTTGAATTAAGAGATAGGCAACGCCACCTAATTATTATTATTATAATCAAGGGGGAAGCGCTAAACCCGGAGGATTATACAGCGCCTGGGAGGGGGGGATGTGGAAGGCATTCAGGCTTAATTCGGGGAACTGGAGCACAGATCCAATTCCCTAAATCAAGAGCCCCTCACCAACATCAAGGAACCTTCCTTGAGGGGAATGCCACCTAAGAACCTAAAGTCAGTTCCTGATCAGCCGGGCTGTGGCTCGTACGTTGGTTTGCGTGCAGCCAGCAGCAACAGCCTGGTTGATCAGGCGCTGATCCACCAGGAGGCCTGGTCACAGACCGGGCCGCGGGGGCGTTGACCCCCGAAACTCTCTCCAGGTAAGATATGAAAAAAAAAAATGCAGGTAGGAGGAGGTAGGGAGTAGAAGACAAGGACTTAATTATTATAATCGTGGGAAAGCGCTAAACCCGGGGATGGAAGATATTCAGGCTCAGTTCAACGAACTGGAGCACAGATCCAATTCCCTAGATCAAGAGCCCCTCACCAGCGTCAAGGAACCTCCCATGAGGGAACAAGGACTTAAGCCTCATTCATCAATATTTTCACACAAAGACGTTTTAGCATATTAAAACTTGTATTATTTTGCTAAAATATAGTTACTACTCGACATACAGTATTATATACGTCTACACTGCCGCATATATACTCAACATACATATTTTGTTAATTTATTAAAATGTAATCCGTGGGTTTTAATGTTACTCGAAGCATTAAGCAAAAAACTTTACCGGGTATCTTGACAATTGTCACAATATGAAAAAAAGTTGCTGCACCAGTGCCCCCATTCCCGTCACTCCCTCTCCACCACCTCTGCACCGAGACCCGTCAGGCATAGCTCAGCCACACACAAAATACTCCCTCCACTCATACTTCGCCCTTGAAGGCAGGGGAGGATGTCTTGATGCTGATGATGGGTTCTGGATACGAGGAACTGGAACACCTGCTGTCCCTGTTCCCCTGGCAGCAAATAGGTAGTACTTGGGTGTTAGCCGACTGGTGTGGGTTGCATCCTGGAGTTACCTGGAGAGGGTTTCGGGGGTCAACACCTCTGCAGCCTGGTCTGAGACCAGGCCTAGTGGTGGAATCATGGACTGATCAACCAGGCTGTTACTGCTGGCCACACATAAACCGATGTATGAACCACAGCCCGGCTGATCAGGTACTGACTAGGTCTGTCCAGTGCCTTCTTGAAGACAGCCAGGGGTCTATTGGTAATCCTCCTGACCAACCGGGCTGTGGTTCGTATGTCAGCTCGTGTGCGGCCAGCAGTAACAGCCTGGTTGATCAGACCCTGATCCACCATGAGGCATGGTCTCAGACCAGGCCACAGGGGCATTGACCCCTGAAACCCTCTCCAGGTTATGTATGCTGGGAGGAAGTTGAGCACTCTTGGGCCCCTGACACTTATTGTGTTTTCTCTCTAGTGTACTCGTGGCAGAGTCCAAGACAACGGAGAGACGTCTAAACCATTCCCAGTCTCAAATGGAGTGAAACAAGGCTGCGTGCTTGCTCCCACCCTGTTCAGCCCGATGTTCTCGGCCATGCTTACAGACGCATTCAGGGACACAGACGCAGGAATCGGCATCAGGTACCGTACAGATGGGTCTGTCTTCAACCTCAGGAGGCCTCAAGCAAAAACCAAGGCTGCAACTGACACCATCAATGACCTGTTATTTGCTGATGACTGCGCCCTCAACGCTGCTTCAGAAGCCGCCATGCAGCACAGTGTTGACAAGTTCTCTGACGCCTGCAACAACTTCGGGCTGACAATCAGTACAACGAAGACTGAAGTGATGCACCAGCCTGCTCCGGGAAAGACGTATGTTGAGCCAAACATCACCAACGGGCAGCGACTGAACGCCGTAGACAAATTCACCTACCTCGGCAGTACCCTTTCCAGAAACGTTGTCATTGATGATGAGGTGAATGCCAGACTTGCCAAAGCCAGTGCCACCTTCGGCAGGCTCCACAAGAATGTATGGAACCGAAGAGGCATCACCACAAACACCAAGATCAAGGTGTACAGAGCCATAGTCCTCACCACACTTCTCTATATGTGCGAAACCTGGACTGTCTATAAACGTCACGCCAGAAAGTTGAACCACTTTCACACCACACGGCTCAGAAAAATTCTCGGCATCAAATGGCAAGATAAGATCCCAGACACAGAAGTGCTGACTTCAGCTGGCCTGCCTAGCATCTACACCATCCTAATGCAGACACAGCTTCGCTGGGCAGGTCACGTTGCTCGCATGCCAGACCACCGGCTGCCAAAGAAACTCTTGTTTGGCGAACTGCAGCATGGAAAGTGCTCTCAACGCGGCCAAAAGAAGCGCTACAAGGACACCCTTAAGACTGCTCTGAAAGCTTTCAACATCAACCACACCATGTGGGAGCTGATAGCTCAGGACAGGAATGACTGGCGAGCAGTTGTCCAGAAAGGGGCAACATCCTGCGAGGCGAGCAGAATCTCACTAGCTGAGCAGCGCAGGCAGGCGAGGAAGACCAGAGCCACCAGACCCCTCGATGCTGCCACCCTTCCCTGTCCACACTGCCAGAGAACGTTTCGTGCGCGGATTGGCCTGATAAGTCATCCGCGTACCCACCAACTTCGACCCCAGGATTACTAGATGGTCCTCGTTGAATCGACGGACAAACAAAACTCGTGGCACCCGATTTTCATTGGGGAAATGTATCTCCTTCCGAGTCCTTTGCTTTCATAGGAAGTGATTTTTTGTGTGTAGGTTTGGTACCAATTCCTCTAGGATTTTCCAAGTGTGTTATTGTGCATCTTTCTCACCTGCATTCCAGGGAATACAAATCAAGAGACTTCAGCTGTTCTCAGTAATTTAGGTGCTTTATCATACTCGTGTGCCATTATAATCAAAAAGTGCTAAACCGACAAGGGATGTGTTGTGAAAGTTCTCTGTACATTCTCCAGGTTAGCAATTTCACCTGCCTTGAAGGAGACATTTAGTGTAGTATTCCAGCCTAGAGAGAACAAGTGATTTGAAGAGAATCATGAGTTTGGCATCCCTAGTTTTGAAGGTTCTCATTATCCATCCTATCATTTTTCTATCAGATGAGGTAGATACATTGTTGTGGAGACGAGATCCTCACCCAGGTGAAGCATATTTGTGGTAAAAGCTACTATCTTTCTTTCAACACACCGGCTGTATCCCACCAAGGCAGGGTGGCCCAAAAAGAAAAACGAAAGTTTCTCTTAAATTTAGTAATTTATACGGGAGAAGGGGTTACTAGCCCCTTGCTCCCGGCATTTTAATTGCCTCTTACAACACGCATGGCTTACGGAGGAAGAATTCTGTTCCACTTCCCCATGGAGATAAGAGGCAATAAACAAGAACAAAAATTAGAAAGAAAATAGAATACCCAGAGGGGTGTGTATATATATGCTTGTACATGTGTAGTGTGACCTAAGTGTAAGTAGAAGTAGCAAGACGTACCTGAAATCTTGCATGTTTATGAGACAGAAAAAAGGACACCAGCAATCTTACCATCATGTAAAACAATTACAGGTTTTCGTTTTACACTCACTTGGCAGGACGGTAGTACCTCCCTGGGTGGTTGCTGTCTACCAACCTACTACCTACCTGGCATATTTTGGATTATGGTTAGAAAACTCGGTATCAGAGAAAAAAATGCACACAACTGGGTCCTCTATATAATGAGTTTCATATACTTTAAAATTTTCCACATTTAGACTATGTTCTCAGTACAGTTCTTTAAATCCCTTTGGATTATTATGGGGAGTGCTAAACCCGTAGAGATTATACAGCACAGGGAACTGAAGCACAGCTCCAATTCCCTAGATCAAAAGCCCCTCACCAGCACCAAGGAACCTCCCTTGAGGGTAAACCCCATGGGAGAAACTGCCTTTGATGAAAAAATTCCACAAATGTTGGAGAACATGCATAACTTCATAAATAAAACAAGACAAAATATTACTAATTTATTTTTAAATGGGGCATTTACATTTTTATTCATGGGAAAGCACTAAACTGGTAGGGGTTACAGAGTACCTTGCAGAGATTCAAGTTTGATGCAAGGAAGAATCAAACCAGAATTCCTCGTTTGATTTATTAAAATCCAAGCTATTAATGAGCACTAATAATCTAAATGATAATGGGTACTATAACTATTAATGAATGCCCAATTAGCTATAAAAGTATGAGATGCATTCAACTTAAACACAAGAACATGAAATTTATATACCTATCAATGTAAACATGAAAAAATAAATATTTCCTAAACCATTCCATGCACTAAAGGAACTGGCTAAAGTATAACTTTTAGACAATCTACTGGTCTGCTGACTCTATACAGCAAACTTTTCATTCATACAAGATTACATCCAGCTAGTTGAAGGTACTTCAGAATGTGTGCCTGTGCATCTTGGTTGATTAGTGCCAACCGCTCTTGGAGTGTTCCAGGGTGAGCCTGAGATAACTGAGCGAGACGCTGAGCAAAGTATATTTGAGAATTCTCCACTTGCCCTTTAAGGGGATCAGAATCACTTCTCCTAGCATGCATTAACCGTGCAGACGACCCTTGAAAAGCTGGAATATCCTCTATCTCAATAAAGTGCTCTCCTGCAGGCAGTGAACTATCTTCAGGACACTCAAAAAGTTTAACTAAAGTTTCTAATAATACACCCCAATGGGAATTGTAAGTTCCAGTATAGACTATAGGATCTGTTATTAAGTTGGTTAGTCCTACTGCACAAATCTTTTTTTCCACCTCACCAGACACTTTCTGAACATCTGGCACAATTAGGCGATCTATTACCATACTGAACATACCAGCCTGAAGAGTGTCTACAATTTGGATAAGGCGAGCTGCTGAATGTTGGCAGGTGAACAGACTGAAGAAGACAAGGAGGGATTTCACATACTTGGTAGTTTTACTTGAAGTTAAGCGTCTGAACATTATGGTAAACACCTGATTCCAGTAATTTTCCAAGACCTCTTTAGGCATGTGCAGAAGCATACATTGTAGCAAATAGAAACCTTCATGATCATTAGTTTTTGATGCATTTAGCTTGTTGAAAACACCAAGAACTGCTTCTAGCTTACCCAACTGCACAATCTTTGTATGAGCCTTTTCAATGTATGCCTGCAGAAGTCTTACCATGGGCGCTACATATCCTGGTCGCTCCCACAATACAGGCATAACTAAAAAGGGAAGCAATGAAAGGTAGGCTTCAGGAACTTCAGATTTTTGCCTTTCCAATAGGAGAGAGATTATTTGAAAAACATAAGGAATGAGGCTATCAATCTCATTCTGCAGTATTTCTTGAAAGATTGGGAAAAGATTTCTATCAAATTCACAAACTGCACCATCCACAGAGTTACAAATAGCCTTAATAACCAAAGAAAGTGTTTCAAACAAATAGTGAACATAATGGGGTTTTGTCTGATTTTTGGCAACATGCTGAAGCTTAATAACAAGTTGTGGTACAATGAGGCCAGCATGTTGCATCATATCGTCTTCAATAAGGCTTGTAACCCTCATCACGGTCTTCATTACATACTCGTTTTGTTCTGATCCTGGAATTGCCATAGCCCCAAGCAGGTTAATATACAGTGATCCTGCAATGGGAGCAACATCATTCTTCTGCACAACAGGTTGGTTATTCACTTGAAGTAAGAAAATTTTATCAATTGCAGCAGCAGCATATGTATGTACTACTGGTGACTGGGCAGTTAAAATCCGAGTAAGATCTGGAACACAGATCTTCACTGCATCGAAGGGTAGAGCACTACGGAAGCTGATAACATACTTGATTGCTTCAGCCTTCAATACTGGCAGGTGATTAACTGTACAAGGAGAAACTGATTAATATATACACTTACAAATAAACTGAAATTTATAATATTAACTTGATCATGGACTTGACAGGCACTTGATATTACTAACAAATTTAATCATCCCTAATTAAAATAAAAATATTTATAAGGAGCTGATAGACTAAAGAACCTGTATACAGAAGAGGCTCTGTACCATACCAATATATTTAATTTTTGCTTAATTATATTTAAGATTAAATTCATTTTCCAGCAATATATAGCATCAAATCTTCAGTCAATACAAGGTCACCTCAGCACAAGGCTTCCATGGTTTGCTGAATGTTTTCTCCAGGATTCAAGTCTCGTTAGCAGGCTTCCTGAATCCCTTCACGAATGTTACCTTGCTCACAATCAAACAGCACATCAATCATAAACTACTTGTCTCCACTCTGATCTAAAATGCTCAGAGAACCCTGCTGGAGGCTCCTGCCTCTAGGATTCAAAATCTCCTTTGTATGAACTATTCAAATTCATTTATTTCTTTGCAAGTAGTACATTGAGATTTATATTTTTACAGTGATGGGTTGCAGTGCAAAGACAGCCTCTATTATGCCTTGGCATTATGGTCTGACTTAATTTAATGGCTTACTGACTACTTATCACTAAAGAAATTATCATAGTTGTAAAGTAGTTCTATTAATAATAAGTGAATCTAGGGGAAGGAAGGCGAGGTAGGGGTCGTCCTCGAAAAGGTTGGAGGGAGGGGGTAAAGGAGGTTTTGTGGGCAAGGGGCTTGGACTTCCAGCAAGCGTGCATGGAAGTGAATGGAGACGAATGGTATTTGGGACCTGACGAGCTGATGGAGTGTGAGCAGAGTAATATTTGGTGAAGGGATTCAGGGAAACATGTTATTTTATATAGCCGGACTTGAGTCCTGGAAATGGGAAGTACAATGCCTGCACTTTAAAGGAGGGGTTTGAGATATTGGCAGTTTGGAGGGATATGTTGCGTATATTTATGCATATATACTACTAAACTGTTGCATTCTGAGCACCCCTGCAAAAACAGTGATTATGTGTGAGTGAGGTGAAAGTGTTGAATGATGATGAAAGTATTTTCTTTCTTTTTGGGTCACCCTGCCTCGGTGGGAGACAGCCGACTTAAAAAAAAAAAAATCTAATTTATACAAACCAAAGGGTATATTCATGTATTCAAAAATGCTTATGAAACATGATTCAGTAGTTTTCAGTAGTTTACAGTATGAGACTGCTACAATTTGAAGGGCAATACTGGTTTTGGTAGGTATGTATACTTCTATGTGGTAATTTATCAATATACGAGCTTGGTTGTCTAGTTATGAAGTTTTAAGATTTAGGTAATTGGTAAATTTTTTGGTAGTGTTAAATATTGAGTATTGAGTATTTAGTCTAGGGTGATTAAGTGGCTTTTGAGAAGTCTTAAATTGATTTTCAGACCGGGTTACTTTGGTATTTTCTGGTAATGAATTCCAAATCTTAGGACCCTTTATGTGCATAGAGTTTTTACAGTGTGATATGGACACTGGGTACATCAGAGAGATCTGTGTCTTGTGTTATGGTCATGTGTCCAGTTTAGATTGGTGAGGAAAAGTTTGAGCAGAGGGTTTATGTTTGCATTTATTGTTCTATGTATGTAGTAGGTACATGAATAAGTATAGATGTTCTTAATGGTGAACAGATTTAGACTTTTAAATATTGGTGGAGTATGCTGTCGAGAATGGGAATTCGTTATGGCTGAATTTTTTGGCATGAATAACCAGCTAAAATCAGTTTATAAATTATCAAGTGGCATTTATTACAATTTTTTTTTTTTAACAAGTCGGCCGTCTCCCACCAAGGCAGGGTGACCCAAAAAGAAAATACTTTCATCATTCAACACTCACCTTACTCATACATAACCACTGTTTTTGCAGAGGTGCTCAGAATACAACAGTTTAGAAGCATATACATTTTTTTTTTTTCAACAAGTCGGCCGTCTCCCACCGAGGCAGGGTGACCCAAAAAAGAAAGAAAATCCCCAAAAAGAAAATACTTTCATCATCATTCAACACTTTCACCACACTCGCACATTATCACTGTTTTTGCAGAGGTGCTCAGAATACAACAGTCTAGAAGCATACACATATAAAGATACACAACATATAAAGATATATAACATATCCCTCCAAACTGTCAATATCCCAAACCCCTCCTTTAAAGTGCAGGCATTGTACTCCTATCTCCAGGACTTGAGTCCGGCTATATAAAAATAACCGGTTTCCTTGAATCCCTTCACTAAATATTACCTTGCTCACACTCCAAATCTATGTATGCATTATTTAACGATGCTTCAGGGTATAAAAGTGTCTTATTTTTGGCAGATTGTGCTATGATTTGTCAAAAGTGGTTTAACACCATGGATATAGTTAAGATTTTTTCCAAAATACCATCAACAACTATATGTCACTTCTGATAATTTTATTAATCAGTTACAAGTAACAGTACTATCTGCTCCAAAAATTAAAAGCTAAAATTAAATAAAAATAAAAATTAAGCATAAAACAATGGATTAAAACAAAACCAATGATTAACAAAGTTGGCAATTTTATTTTTAAATTCAACTGAAACCTTTAAAAGCCTGGAAACTCCAGTACTTAAGAGGCCATGAAGAGAGGATCAAACTTGACTCCCCAGGCCCCATGAAAGAAAATTTAATCCATTACAAGGTAAATTTCTAAGCAGTTCTCCTTTCAATCTCTTGATGGCTATGCTCAGTCACTCACTGACTTTGATAAGTACAGATGAAAATGCTTAACTTACCATCTTGATGCTTTAGTTCTGGAAGAATATGACCTTGAAAAAATTCTGTAATGTTGACCAATTCATTAATTTTTGTTGCACCATGTCTTGCAGTATGTCCCTTTGCAGAGAGTGTCGTCACCAAGTAGATAGCAGCTACTTTATTTCTCCAGCATTCAGCAGGCTTCTCAGCATAGGTAGCTAACATTGACTGAAATAGCACAAATACAGAGCCTTCATAATGCAACATCAGTGTGATTTTGTTGCAAAGTGACTGCAAAAGCACAACCAAAATTTCATAGCATATTAAAGAAATCTTGCATATTTTTTCTTTTTCAACATGTCGGCCATCTCCCACATAGGCAGGGTGATAAAAAAAAAATCTTCCATCATCATTTAACACTTTCACCTCACTCATACATAATCACTGTCTTTTGCAGATGCACCCAGATACAGTGGACCCCCGCATACCGTTGGCATCACATACCGTTTATTCCGCATACCGCTCAAAAACCCGCTCACCGCTGTTCGTCCGAGACACGTCCAATGTGCGCCTTAGCCAGCCTCACATGTTCCACCGGTGGCATTGTTTACCAGCCAGCCTCCGCGGTAGCATCCAAGCATACAATCGTAACATTTCGTATTATTACAGTGTTTTTGGTGATTTTATCTGGAAAATAAGTGACCATGGGCCCCAAGAAAGCTTCTAGTGCCAACCCTACAGCAATAAGGGTGAGAATTACTATAGAGATGAAGAAAAAGATCATTGAAAAGTATGAAAGTGGAGTGCGTGTCTCCGAGCTGGCCAGGTTGTATAATAAACCCCAATCAACCATCGCTACTATTGGTGGTACAGCTGCTGCTGCTGCACTGTCAGCTGCTGCTGCTGCTGTAGCATCGTCTGCTGCTGCTGTAGCATCGTCTGCTGCTGCTGTAGCATCGTCTGCTGCTGCTGCAGCATCATCTGCTGCTGCTGCAGCACTGTCAGCTGCTGCTGCTGCTGTAGCATCGTCTGCTGCTGCTGTAGCACTGTTGTTGGTGTGGCTTATTGAGAATATACCAAGAAACAATTAACCCCAGGGAAGCTGTGATTTCGTGTATAGGGCAAGGAGGAATAACATCTTGTAGGAGTGAGGAAGAGCCAGTTGTGAGTGGGGGAAGTTCGTGAGGCAGTAGGTAAAATGAAAGGGGGTAAGGCAGCCGGGATTGATGGGATAAAGATAGAAATGTTAAAAGCAGGTGGGGATATAGTTTTGGAGTGGTTGGTGCAATTATTTAATAAATGTATGGAAGAGGGTAAGGTACCTAGGGATTGGCAGAGAGCATGCATAGTTCCTTTGTATAAAGGAAAAGGGGATAAAAGAGAGTGCAAAAATTATAGGGGGATAAGTCTGCTGAGTATACCTGGTAAAGTGTATGGTAGAGTTATTATTGAAAGAATTAAGAGTAAGACGGAGAATAGGATAGCAGATGAACAAGGAGGCTTTAGGAAAGGTAGGGGGTGTGTGGACCAGGTGTTTACAGTGAAACATATAAGTGAACAGCATTTAGATAAGGCTAAAGAGGTCTTTGTGGCATTTATGGATTTGGAAAAGGCGTATGACAGGGTGGATAGGGGGCAATGTGGCAGATGTTGCAGGTGTATGGTGTAGGAGGTAGGTTACTGAAAGCAGTGAAGAGTTTTTACGAGGATAGTGAGGCTCAAGTTAGAGTATGTAGGAAAGAGGGAAATTATTTCCCAGTAAAAGTAGGCCTTAGACAAGGATGTGTGATGTCACCGTGGTTGTTTAATATATTTATAGATGGGGTTGTAAGAGAAGTAAATGCGAGGGTCTTGACAAGAGGCGTGGAGTTAAAAGATAAAGAATCACACACAAAGTGGGAGTTGTCACAGCTGCTCTTTGCTGATGACACTGTGCTCTTGGGAGATTCTGAAGAGAAGTTGCAGAGATTGGTGGATGAATTTGGTAGGGTGTGCAAAAGAAGAAAATTAAAGGTGAATACAGGAAAGAGTAAGGTTATGAGGATAACAAAAAGATTAGGTGATGAAAGATTGAATATCAGATTGGAGGGAGAGAGTATGGAGGAGGTGAATGTATTCAGATATTTGGGAGTGGACGTGTCAGCGGATGGGTCTATGAAAGATGAGGTGAATCATAGAATTGACGAGGGAAAAAGAGTGAGTGGTGCACTTAGGAGTCTGTGGAGACAAAGAACTTTGTCCTTGGAGGCAAAGAGGGGAATGTATGAGAGTATAGTTTTACCAACACTCTTATATGGGTGTGAAGCATGGGTGATGAATGTTGCAGCGAGGAGAAGGCTGGAGGCAGTGGAGATGTCATGTCTGAGGGCAATGTGTGGTGTGAATATAATGCAGAGAATTCGTAGTTTGGAAGTTAGGAGGAGGTGCGGGATTACCAAAACTGTTGTCCAGAGGGCTGAGGAAGGGTTGTTGAGGTGGTTCGGACATGTAGAGAGAATGGAGCGAAACAGAATGACTTCAAGAGTGTATCAGTCTGTAGTGGAAGGAAGGCGGGGTAGGGGTTGGCCTAGGAAAGGTTGGAGAGAGGGGGTAAAGGAGGTTTTGTGTGCGAGGGGCTTGGACTTCCAGCAGGTATGCATGAGCGTGTTTGATAGGAGTGAATGGAGACAAATGGTTTTTAATACTTGACGTGCTGTTGGAGTGTGAGCAAAGTAACATTTATGAAGGGGTTCAGGGAAACCGGCAGGCCGGACTTGAGTCCTGGAGATGGGAAGTACAGTGCCTGCACTCTGAAGGAGGGGTGTTAATGTTGCAGTTTAAAAACTGTAGTGTAAAGCACCCTTCTGGCAAGACAGTGATGGAGTGAATGATGGTGAAAGTTTTTCTTTTTCGGGCCACCCTGCCTTGGTGGGAATCGGCCAGTGTTATAATAAAATAAAAATAATTAACCCCAGACGATTTGCCACCCAGGATAACCCAAAAAAGTCAGTGTCATCGAAGACTGTCTAACTTATTTCCATTGGGGTCCTTAATCTTGTCTCCCAGGATGCAACCCACACCAGTCGACTAACACCCAGGTGAACAGGGAAAAATGCCTGGAACTAGTGCTCATATTGGTGAATTTAAAGCCAGCAAAGGTTGGTTTGAGAGATTTAAGAATCGTAGTGACATACACAGTGTGATAAGGCATGGTCTGGAAGAAAATACCAAACAGGACCTACAGTACTCAGGAGGAAAAGGCACTCCCAGGACACAGTGTCTCATCAGTCATTGCTGCATCTTCAATAAAGGTAAGTGTCATTTATTCTTCATTTAGTAGACTAGTACATGCACAATATATACTGTGCATGTACTACTCTACTATTGTGCATGTATCCTTCTCGTTGTGTGTAGGAAAATGTATATTTCATGTGGTAAATTTTTTTTTTTCATACTTTTGGGTGTCTTGCACGGATTAATTTGATTTCCATTATTTCTTATGGGGAAAATTCATTCGCATACCGATTATTTCGCATACCAATGAGCCCTCTTGCACGGATTAAAATCGGTATGCGGGGGTCCACTGTACAACAGTTTAGAAGCATATACAGTGGACACTTGACGAACAATATTAAATGGTACCCGAGAACGAATATCGTTAGTCGAGTTTTTTAGCATTAGCGGAGGCAAAATGTTTGCGTTGAAATGTATCGCTAGTCGGATTTAACGTTATACGATGCCATCGTTGGTCGAGGGTCCACTGTATAAAGATATATAACATACCCCTCCAAACTGTCAATATCCCAAACCCCTCCTTTAAAGTGCAGGCATTGTACTTCCTATCTCCAGGACTTGAGTCCGACTATATAAAAATAACCGGTTTCCCTGAATCCCTTAACTAAATATTACCCTGCTCACACTCCAACAGCTCGTCAGGTCCCAAGTACCATTCGTCTCCATTTACTCGTCTCTAACGCGCTCGCGCACACTTGCTGGAAATCCAAGCCCCTCTCCCACAAAACCTCCTTTACCCCCTCCCTCCAACCTTTTTGAGGACGACCCCTACCCCGCCTTCCTTCCCCTATAGATTTATATGCTTTCCATGCCATTCTAATTTGATCCATTCTCTCTAAATGACCAAACCACCTCAACAACCCCTCTTCGGCCCTCTGACTAATACTTTTATTAATAACTCCACACCTTCTCCTAATTTCCACACTCCGAATTTTCTGCATAATATTTACACCACACATTGCTCTTAGACAGGACATCTCCACTGCCTCCAACCATCTCCTTGCTGCTGCATTTACCACCTAAGCTTCACACCCATATAACAGTGTTGGTACCACTATACTTTCATACATCCCCTTCTTTGCCTCCATAGATAACGTTCTTTGTCTCCACATATACCTCAACGCACCACTCACCTTTTTTCCTTCATCAATTCTATGATTAACCTCATCCTTCATAAATCCATCCACTTACACGTCAACTCCCAAATATCTGAAAACATTCACTTCTTCCATATTCCTCCTCTCCAATATGATATCCAATTTTTCTTTATCTACATCATTTGATACCCTCATCACCTTACTCTTTTCTATGTTAACTTTTAACTTTCTACCTTTACACACTCTCCCAAACTCATCCACTAACCTTTGCAATATTTCTTTAGAATCTCCCATAAGCACAGTACAGTATCATCAGCAAAAAGTAACTGTGTCAATTCCCATTTTGTATTTGATTCCCCATAATTTAATCCCACCCCTCTCCCGAACACCCTAGCAGTTACTTTTTTCAACCCCATCTATATATATATATATACATTTTTTTTTTTCAACAAGTCGGCCGTCTCCCACTGAGGCAGGGTGACCCAAAAAAAAGAAAGAAAATCCCCAAAAAGAAAAATACTTTCATCATCATTCAACACTTTCACCACACTCACACATTATCACTGCTTTTGCAGAGGTGCCCAGAATACAACAGTTTAGAAGCATATACGTATCAAAAAGAGAGACAACATATCCCTCCAAACTGCCAATATCCCAAACCCCTCCTTTAAAGTGCAGGCATTGTACTTCCCATTTCCAGGACTCAAGTCCGACTATATGAAAATAACCGGTTTCCCTGAATCCCTTCACTAAATATTACCCTGCTCACACTCCAACAGATCGTCAGGTCCCAAGTATCATTCGTCTCCATTCACTCCTATCTAACACTCTCATGCACGCTTGCTGGAAGTCCAAGCCCCTAGCCCACAAAACCTCCTTTACCCCCTCTTTCCAATTCTTTCGAGGACGACCCCTACCCCTCCTTCCTTCCCCTATAGATTTATATGCTTTCCATGTCATTCTACTTTGATCCATTCTCTCTAAATGACCAAACCACCTCAGCAACCCCTCTTCTGCCCTCTGACTAATGCTTTTATAAACTCCACACCTTCTCCTAATTTCCACACTCCGAATTTTCTGCATAATATTTACACCACACATTGCCCTTAGACAGGACATCTCCACTGCCTCCAACAGTTTCCTCGCTGCTGCATTTACCACCCAAGCTTCACATCCATATAAGAGTGTTGGTACTACTATACTTTCATACATTCCCTTCTTTGCCTCCATAGATAAAGTTTTTTGACTCCACATATACCTCAACGCACCACTCACCTTTTTTCCCTCATCAATTCTATGATTAACCTCATCCTTCATAAATCCATCCGCCGACACGTCAACTCCCAAGTATCTGAAAACATTCACTTCTTCCATACTACTCCTCCCCAATTTGATATCCAATTTTTCTTTATCTAAATCATTTGATACCCTCATCACCTTACTCTTTTCTATGTTCACTTTCAACTTTCTACCTTTACACATTCTCAAACTCATCCACTAACCTTTGCAATTTTTCTTTAGAATCTCCCATAAGCACAGTATCATCAGCAAAAAGTAACTGTCAATTCCCATTTTGAATTTGATTCCCCATAATTTAATCCCACCCCTCTCCCGAACACCCTAGCATTTACTTCTTTTACAACCCTATCTATAAATAAATTAAACAACCATGGTGACATTACACATCCCTGTCTAAGACCTACTTTTACCGGGAAATATTCTCCCTCTCTTCTACACACCCTCTGGCTGAGGAAGGGTTGTTGAGGTGGTTCGGGAATGTAGAGAGAATGGAGCGAAACAGAATGACTTCAAGAGTGTATCAGTCTGTAGTGGAAGGAAGGCGGGATACGGGTCGGCCAAGGAAAGGTTGGAGGGAGGGGGTAAAGGAGGTTTTTTGTGCGAGGGGCTTGGACTTCCAGCGGGCATGCGTGAGCGTGCTTGATAGGAGTGAATGGAGACAAATGGTTTTTAATACTTGACGTGCTGTTGGAGTGTGAGCAAAGTAACATTTATGAAGGGATTCAGGGAAACCGGCAGGCCGGACTTGAGTCCTGGAGATGGGAAGTACAGTGCCTGCACTCTGAAGGAGGGGTGTTAATGTTGCAGTTTAAAAACTGTAGTGTAAAGCACCCTTCTGGCAAGACAGTGATGGAGTGAATGATGGTGAAAGTTTTTCTTTTTCGGGCCATCCTGCCTTGGTGGGAATCGGCCAGTGTGTTAATAATAATAAAAAAAAAAAATTAAACAACCATGGTGACATTACACATCCCTGTCTAAGACCTACTTTTACCGGGAAGTCTCTCTCTCTTCTACACACCCTAACCTGAGCCTCACTAGCCTCATAAAAACTCTTTACAGCATTTAGTAACTTACCTCCTATTCCATATACTTGCAACATCTGCCACGTTGCTCCCCTATCCACTATCATATGCCTTTTCTAAATCCATAACTGCAATGAAAACTTCCCTACCTTTATCTAAATACTGTTCACATATATGCTTCAATGTAAACACCTGATCAACACATCCCCTAACCACTCTAAAACCTCCTTGCTCATCTGCAATCCTATATCTGTCTTACCTCTATATATATACTTATACAGTGGACCCCCAGTATTCGATATTAATCCGTTCCTGAGAGATCATCGAATACCAAAAATATCGAAACGCTAATCAATTTTCCCCATAAGAAATAATGGAAATCAAATTAATCCGTGCAAGACACCCAAAAGTACGGAAAAAAAAATTTACCACATGAAATATTAAGTTTAATGCAATAGAATAATTACAATAACAACAATAACAATAGAATAATTGACACTTACCTTTAATGAAGATCTGGTGATTGATGGGATGGGAGAGGAGAGTGTCGAAGTTGTTACTGTTTAGAAGGGGAATCCCCTTCCATTAGGACTTGAGGTAGCAAGTCCTTTTCCGGGGTTACTTCCGTTCTTTTAATGCCACTAGGACCAGCTTGAGAGTCACTGGACTTCTGTCGCACAACATATCTGTCCATAGAGGCCTGTGCCTCTCATTCCTTTATGACTTTCCTAAAGTGGTTCACAACATTGTCATTGTACAGGTTGCCAACACGGTTTGCAGTAGCTGTGTCAGGGCGATTTTCATCAAAAAAGATTTGCACTTTAAGCCACATTGCACACATTTCCTTAATCTTTGAAGTAGGCAACTTCCTCAATTTCTCTATCCCCTCCTCCGAAGCAGTTTCCTCAGGTCTGGCCTCTTGCTGTTGAAGATGATCTAGCAGCTCATCAGTGGTTACTTCGTCATTGTCCTCCTCCACCAACTCTTCCACATTCTCCCTACTAACCTCCAAACCCAAGGACTTCCCCAATGCCACAAGGGATTCCTCAAATGGCATACACTTCTCATGGTTAGCCTCAAACCCTTCAAAATCCCTTTTGTCTATACATTCTGGCCACAGTTTTTTCCAAGCAGAGTTCAAGGTCCTCTTAGTCACTCCCTCCCAAGCCTTACATATAAGGTTTATACAATTGAGGATATTAAAGTGATCCTTCCAAAACTCTTTTAGAGTCAGTTGAGTTTCTGTGGTCACTACAAAGCACTTCTGAAACAGCTTTTGTGTACAGTTTCTTGCACAAGAATGGTGTACAATACCGACAAGATGAAATTGAGACATGTGCAACATCTGGGTATCTTTATTGTAGACGTTTCGCCATCCGGTGACTTTATCAATACAAGTTCCAGGACATAACTTGAAGACAGGAGAACTATGTACGGAAGATGAGGTAATCAGTCCCTCAACCTAGCAGTAGGTGCGAAGAGCACCATAGTCGTGGAGATTCTGAAGCAGAAGCAAGGTGCCTGACGCTTATATAGTAACGTCAGGTGGAAATTTGACGGGTAGCAGACGAGGGCATAGGAATCTTGATTCTGAGGACATGTACATAACCTTCACGACTACGACAACTACTACCACAACTAACCCATCTCTTTGGGTAGGACCTACTTCCACTGGGGAATCCCGCCTACCAGTGACTATGCCCTCGTCTGCTACCCGTCCCATTTCCACCTGACGTTACTATACAAGTGTCAGGCGCCTTGCTTCTGCTTCAGAATCTCCACGACTATGGTGCTCTTCGCACCTACTGCTAGGTTAAGGGACTGATTACCTCATCTTCTGTACATAGTTCTCCTGTCTTCAAGTTATGTCCTGGAATTTGTATTGATAAAGCCACTGAATGGCGAAACGTTTACAATAAAGATACCCAGATGTTGCACACCTGTCTCAATTTCATCACAGTTTCTTGAAGTTGGAAATGACCTGCTGGTCCATGGGCTGCAGTAGAGGAGTGGTATTAGGAGACAAAAACTTGACCTTAATGAAGCTCATGTCCGCAGAAAGTCGCTCTGCCACATCTGAAGGATGACCATGAGCATTGTCTAATACAAAGAGGCACTTATGGTCTAATTTCTTTTCAATTAGGTAATTTTTCACAGTGGGGGCAAATGCATGGCATAACCAGTCATAGAAAAAGTCCCTAGTGACCTATGCCTTACTGTTTGCCCTCCACAGCACACACAAATTAGCCTTGAGGACAATGTTTTTCCTTAACACTCTGGGAGTTTCAGTGTGATACACCAATAAAGGCTTCACTTTGCAATCACCACTAGCATTGGCACACCTCAACAGAGTAAGCCTGTCTTTCATAGGCTTATGTCCTGGGAGTGCCTTTTCCTCCTGAGTAATGTAGGTCCTGCTTGGCATTTTCTTCCAAAACAGGCCTGTTTCATCGCAATTAAACACCTGTTCAGGTTTAAATTCTTCACTGTCTATGTAACCCTTCAATTCCTTCACATATTTTTCAGCTGCTTTTTGGTCCGAACTGGCAGCCTCACCATGCCTAATCACACTATGTATGCCACTACGATTCTTAAATCTTTCAAACCAACCTTTGCTGGCCTTAAATTCACTCACATCACCACTAGTTGCAGGCAATTTCTTTACCAAATCGTCATGCAGCTGCCTAGCCTTTTCACAAATGATCGCTTGAGAGATGCTATCTCCTGCTATCTGTTTTTCTTTTATCCACACCAATAACAGTCTCTCAACATCTTCTAACACTTGCGGTCGCTGTTTCGTAATCACTGTTGCACCTTTTGCAAGAACAGCTTCCTTGATTGCCATTTTCCTGGTCACTATAGTAGAGATCGTTGATTGGGGTTTACTATACAACCTGGCCAGCTCCGACACACGCACTCTACTTTCGTACTTTGTAATTATCTCTTTCTTCATTTCAATAGTCATTAGCACCTTTTTTCTCGAAGGGTTGGCACTAGAAGTTTTCTTGGGGCCTATGGCGACTTATTTTGCAGAAACAAGCACCAAAAACAGTGATAACATGGAATGCACCGAATGTATCCTTAGATGCACGCACACTGCCTGACTTGTAAACACTGGCACACACGGGGCAGTTCAGGCCACACGTGGACACGTCTCGTACGAATTGCATCGAATACCGGGTTTTCGATCGGATACCGAGGTGAAATTTTTGCGTTAAAATGCATCGAATACCGGATTTATCGAATACCGGGGGTCCACTGTATATATAAAATACAATGGCCATCTCTCACCAAGGTAGAGTGACCAGAAAAGAAGAAACATTTTCACCATTATTCATTCTACTACTGTCTTGCCAGAAGCACACACCTACTGCAGCTCAGATGCCCTCCAAACTGCAAATATTCTCACCCGTCTTTCAAGAGTGCAGGCACTGTACTTTACACCTCCAGAATTCAAGTCCGGCTAACTGGTTTCCCTGAATACCTTCAGAAAATGTCTTGCTCACACTAACAGCTTATCAAGCCCCAAAAACCATTTGCCTTCACTTGCTCCTTTCAAGTACACACACACACATACCTGTCAGACGTCAAAAACCCCCACACACAAAATGTTTACCTTGTCCCTCCAACCTTTCCTAGGGTGGCCCCTACCCTGCCTTCCCTCCACTAGATATATACACCCTCCAAGTCATTCTATTTTCCTCCATCCTCTATGTCCAAACCACCTCAATATCCCTCCTCAGCCCTCTAGATATTACTTTTAGTAACCCCCCCTATCTCTTAATTCTCCGCATAACATTCACACCACACATTATCCCGAGATACGACATCTCCACACCCTCCAGTCTCATCACTGCAGCATTTAAAACCCATACTTCATACCCATGTAAATGTTGATACCACTGAGTTATAATTACATAATTACTCACTTGTACATATTGGCCAAAAACCTGAGTCATTCTGGCCTCAAAGTGTCTAGATAGTACTCTAACGAAGTCAACGGCTGCTCTCCGCCGGGTTTCAGAGTCTGCACCTTCCAGTTCCTGTGCCACCCACTGGTCTGGGCTATCTTCAAACAATTCTTCATCACATGCTACAAAGTTAAAACTTAGAGATTAGATGCAATGATAAGGAAGCTTTACATACATTTCAACTCTGACACATCCCTGCTTCAAAGATCAACAGTGTTATTGATTTTGTGATGATTCTCAAGAATAGTTTAGTCTACAAAATAGTTGAACTGTGCTGTGAACATTTTATCAGAAAATGGAAAGGTGAACATTTTATCAGAAAATGGAAAGGTGAACATTTAATCAGAAAATGGAAAGGTGAACATTTTGTCAGAAAATGGAAAGGTGAACATTTTATCAGAAAGTGGAAAGGTGAAGATTTTATCAGAAAATGGAAAGGTGAACATTTTATCAGAAAGTTGAAAGGTGAAAAATCACCACACATCTTTTAATCCATTTCAAGATTACTCTTTCCATTCTTTCTAAGCAGTGGAATGCAGTGAAAATGACTTGTATATTAACAATTAATGCAAAACAAACCAGAGAGGGATGGAAATCTTCAGCTCAAGATCTTCACACAAGATCTATGTAATGATGCAAGAGCTACAATAAGCAAATTGAGAAGTTTTCTCAGGGGAAAGGTAGCATGTTGACATTGGACTCTTCTGCATAAAATGTGGTATGTTACATGTTGCTATAGCATATGCAATTAAAATTTACAAGTCTTTCTTGTTAATTCACTCATAAGGACTAAAGGTCCCTTCTACATTAATGGTCACTCAATATAATGGCTTGCTTTCAAAAAAGGGAAAGGCACGATCATTCATAATAACGTTAAACTTACGTCTCAAATGCATGTTGGGAAGTATTACTTTCTCACAAATTCCTGAGAGTACTTGTTCATTTTCAAAGAGACCCTTGCTGTGATCCCGCTCAGCAACTGCACACAGAAACTGGATAGCATGACTCACCATCTGTAATTTTAGCAGCAAAGTATATAGAGAGGATATATGCACTTCTTTATTATTCCTGGCAATCCAAAACAAGCCAATATTTTTTAGATACTTCATAGGGTATAATGCTAGTGCAGAGGCAGACACACTAAAATACAAATATAAAATAAAGAGCAAAAAGGAGTAACAGGAGCTAAACTGACAAGAATTTTAATTTCTACTCTAAAATACTTACCTGATCATACTTGACTGCCAGGGTGGTTGTTGATAAGAGGTTCCACACAGCTGTTACAAATTTTTCAATGAACGGTTCAAATTCTTCTCTGTACTTGGCTGCATACAAGGTTATGTCTTCACAAACTTGACTTTTTACCTGGAGAGAAACTAAGTATGGAAACCACATAATGAAAATTAAGACTACAATTTACCACTGTATGTTGAAATTAAAATTGCTACCTACTTAGGAAATCAAGCTTGAATTTGTTTCTTTCAGCTCGCTGATTATATGAAAAGATTAGCAATGATAGACACTAATAACAGTGAAGTCCGTTACAGGTACAATTCATCCATAGGTGGGCTTTTTGCATACAGTGCTGTACTAGAAAAAGCTCACCCACAGATGAAGCTTTGTACCAACAAGGAACTAAAATGCAATTGTTGTCTTGTGAACACTCGTCAGCTTTACACCTCCAATTTCCAATGATTAAAGTTTATATTTTGAAGTAATGAAAAGGGTTTGTAAATGAATAACTTGACCCAGAGATGGAGTCTACATGTCTTATTACCTAAAGAGCTCATCTTAGGCAAAGATAAGTTAATAAAAATGTTGTACATGTAGCCTAATCACTACCATTTTTCTAGCTATGAAATAATTTACATGATATGCAGTATAATAAATAAAAGCTATTTTGTGAATTTTACATGAAAAATAAAATTTTGCAACAGTCAGTGAAATGGGTGTTAACTAACAAGGAATGGTGACTTTCAAACATTCCCAAGTCACACAATTAATAAAGATCACTAAGCAATAATTTTCAGAATTAAATTTATTTATAAACTGGTACTGCTAAATAAGACTGCAAGCCCTGAAAAAGGACTGTAGTTGGTGATAATTAACCTGGATTATGTTGCTTAAATGACCTTCAAACATTTTTTTTTTCAAGTTGGCCATCTCCCACCAAGGCAAGGTGACCCAAAAGAAAAAAATCCCCAAAAAAGAAAATCCTTTCATCATTCAACACTTTCACCTCACTTATATATAATCACTGTCTGTGCAGAGGTGTCCAGATACAACAGTTTAGAAGCATATATAAAGATATATAACATATCCTTCCAAACTGCCAATATCCCAAACCCCTCCTTTATAGTGCAGGAATTGTACAGGTCCGCCATCACAAATCCGGCAATCAGTTATTCGGTTCCTTCAGTTATTCGGCACTAATTTTGGCTATCATAATTTCAAATTTCCAGGGTCGCCACACCAACCTGCTGGTACTGTTTGGTGGCGCTACTTGCTGCATAAGTCATTCCAATTTCTTTTTCTCCATTTATTGTATTAACCTGCTTACTTTTAGCCCTAGCCATGGTTCCAATGAATAGAAGAAATGCTTCTCATTATGTAAAGCACCTACACAGTACATTATCCATTAAAGATAAGGTGGTTTTGAAGTCATTGTCGGTTGCCATGAACTCAGTCTCATGAAGCAGGAGAATATGCTTTATTATTACGCTAATATCAACACTACAGCGTATTTGCCTATCACATTTGATTTAATATGACATAATAAACAATATAAATAATATAAAACACGTTAAATACTCCAGAATAAATAATATTTGGCATAACACCGAGCAGTTCGACGGAGGTATGAAGAGGATATGGTATACAAATACCATTCTCCTATCCCTGTCTTGGGGCTTATATTAGAGAAAATGGAGTATAGCACAGGGCTAACTGTGATATACACTCATACTGCACCATAAACTTGAAACAAAAAAGTTATTTTCTCTATATAGATTATCACACATAGCAGCATGTGTGTAGAGAACTTAGGATAACCCCAAAAAAGTCAACGTGGCTTATTTTTAGTACCTGGCTTGGGTTATCCATATATGATTTTTGGTAAATACACCTACCATCCGACTTACGACCGAGTTTGGTTCCGAGAAACCGGTCGTAAGTTGAAATGGACGCAAGTCGAACTTTACTACTGAATATCAACATAACATTTTTATAATGTTTTATTTTGGTATTTCATGTTTTACTTTACTTTTTATGCTGTTAGTACTGTATTTTATGCTGTAAGGTTTAGGATAAACACTGTGTACAACACAAACACGTGTTTATTTCCCAGAAATTTGGCATAAAAAACATGGTCGTAAGTCGAGTCGTCGTAAGTCGGATGGTAGGTGTACTCGATTCCCAGCCAGGGTAGAAACATTAGGCGTGTTTCTTTACACCTGTTGTCTGTTTACCCATCAGTAAATGGGTACCTGGGTGTTAGCCGACTAGTGTGGGTATTATACTGGGACACTGACCTAATTTTCTTGAAATACTCTGCATAACAAGCGGCTTTCTACATAGTAGTGTCACTGATGTCAGCTATGTCTGTGTACCTTGTACATGTACGTGTAGTAAATAAAGATATTATTATTATTAATTATTATATTATTATTTTCTCAGTTGTTTGTTGGGTTATCTTATTCAAACTTGGGCAATGTGTGATGGAAAGATACTTCTTAATGTACACCAAAAATGAAAGAAATCAGACTATAAATAGCGGAGTTCACTTCTCAGCCATTAGCGGCTGCTTAGCGGTATATTTTTGTATGTTTTTTATGGTTATAGTATTTTCATTTTTTTGGTCTCATTTGATAGAATGAAAGATATATTACAGAAAAAAATATGATTTTGATTGTTTTCACGACGAAAAGTACCTTGAAATTGCACTCACAGTAGCGAAAATGTTCTTTTCTTTAGCGAAGCTCAAGAGTAAACACCGTCCAATACCTGTCCGCTTGCCAATCCAAATTCCAATACGTAGTCAAGAATGGGTTGACATTATTTATACAATTATTACAATAATGCAGCAGTCTGCATAACAGTAAATCTATTATTTTTTTGTGAATAAAAATTCCAAATGGTAAGCAAGAGTAATATAAGAGGGGCTTGTAGCCATGACTAATTAACAGAGAAAATGTTATTTTTGTGCCAGGAATGTCTGCATTGTTTATTCTGGACCCTATTTTGAAATTGGCAACTGTTGAAATTTGTGTGAAATCGGACAAATTGCCAATTTCTGACCACTTTATTGGGTAGTTGAAATAAGTGAATGGGCAGTTTCTTGTATTCAGTTGACAGACTAGAAGTAAATAAGTTCATTCAGGTATACAGTTACATAGATTATCATACATAGCAGCGCATGTATAGAGAACCTAGGATAACCCAGAAAAGTCAAAGTGACTTATTTCCAGTACTTGGCTTGGGCTTGCCATATGATTTTTGGTAAATATTTTTTTTTCTCGGTTGTTTGTTGGGCTATCTCATTGAAACTTGGGCAATGTATGATGGAAAGATGCTTCTTAACGTACAACAAAAATAAAAAAGACGGACGATGAATAAGGGAGTTCACTTCTCAGCCATTAGCCGCCTCTTTGCAGTATATTTTCCTATGTTTTTTATGGTTGTATTCTCATTTTTTGGACTCATTTGATAGAATGGAAGATATATTACAGAAATAGACATGATTTTGATTGCTTTCATGACGAAAAGTACCTTGAAACTGAGCTCAAAGTAGCGCAAATGTTCAATTTTTGCCAATGTTCAATGAACTTTGTGTAAGTTGGTTAATTTTATTAAGTGTATTCTAACCTAACCACTCTGTAATCTGGCACACTACAGGTCCCAATGATGCCAGATTTGTGATGGAGGACCTGTACTTCCCATTTCCAGTACTCAAGTCCAGTTATATAAAATAACCGGTTTCCCTGAATCCCTTCACTAAATATTACCCTGCTCACACTCCAACAGCTCGTCAGGTCCCAAAAACCATTCATCTCCATTCACTCCTATCAAACACGTTCACGCACGCTTGCTGGAAGTCCAAGCTCCTCGCCCACAAAACCTCCTTTACCCCTCCCTCCAACCTTTTCGAAGATGACCCCTATCCCGCCTTCCTTCCCCTACAGATTTATAAGATCTCCATGTCATTCTACTCTGATCCATTCTCTCTAATAACCAAACCACCTCAACAACCCCTCTTCAGCCCTGACTAATACTTTTACTCCAAACCTTCTCTTAACCCCTTGACTGTCGCAACCCCCAATCCTGAGGTGTCTCCTGGTGTCGCAAAATTTAAAAAAAAAAAAATTATTTTTTTCTTATGAAATGATAGAATCTTTTCCCGATTGTAATGACACCAAAAAAAGCGAAATTTGATGGAAAACTGACGGAATTATGCTCTCGCGACGTTAGCGACGTCGGCGCTGTTTACAAATCGGCGATTTCACCCAATTTGAGCCCTATTTTCGGCTAATTCTGTTGTTCCAGTCGCCCAAACTCATAGCTATTTCTTTAAAACTTCATTTTTTCTATCGATTGAGTACAAGAAACTGCCCATTTACCGATTTCAACTACCTAATAATGTGGTCAGAAATTTGCAATTTGGCCAATTTCACGAAAACTAAAAAATATGACAATTTCAAAATAAAGTCCAGAATGAACAATGCAGACATTCCTGGCTCTAAAATAACATTTTCTTTGTTCATCAGTCATGTCTCCAGCCCCCTCTGATATTACTCTTGCTTTCTATTTTGAATTTTTATTCAAACAAAAAATAGAAGACTACGTATTATGAAGACTACTGCAATACTGTAATAATTGTATAAATAACATCAACCCATTCATGACTGCATATTAGAATGGCTAGTTGGACATTTATTGGACAATGGCATCATTTGTTTACTTTTGAACATTGGCAAAAATCAAACATTTCCCCTACTTTGAGCTCCATTTCAAGGTTCTTTTCAGAGTAAAACCACTCAAAATCACCTCTATTTCTACAATATGTTTTCCATTCTATCAAATGAGACCAAGAAAACGAGAATACAACCAAAAATACTATACGAAAATAGACCCCAAATTCGGCATTTTAATTAAAAAAAAACGGTTGTTTTTTTTTTCTCATTATGCACTGCGTGCTCCAGGATTTTTTTTATACGATGCACACTGACCACACAGACCAATTCTCTCACATGTGGGCCTACCAGCTTTCTCCTGCTTGATTTGAAGCCGCTAGAATTTATGAGTATATATACGTCAAACACGGTACCTCGTAAGACGTATATATACGGCCGCGACAGTCAAAGGGTTAATTTCCACACTACAAATTCTCTGCATAATATTTACACCTCCACTGCCTCCAACCGCCTCCTCGCTGCAGCATTTACAACCCAAGCTTCATACCCGTTTAAGTGTTGGTACCACTATACTGTACTTTCATACATTCCCTTCTTTGCCTCCATAGATAACATTTTTTGTCTCCACATATACCTCAATGCACCACTCGCCTTTTTTCTTTCATCAATTCTACAATTAACCTTATCCTTCATAAGCCCATCTGCTGACACATCAACTCCCAAATATCTGAAAACATTCACTTCTTCCATACTCCCTCTCTCCAATGTGATATCCAATTTTTCTTTATCTAAATCATTTGATACCCTCATCACCTTACTCTTATCTATGTTCACTTTCAACTTTATCCACCCTCCCAAATTCATCCACTAACCTTTGCAACTTTTCTTTAGAATCTCCCATAAGCACAGTATGATCAGCAAAAAGTAACTGTCAACTTCCATGTTGTATTTGATGTTCCATAATTTAATCCTACCCCTCTCCCCGAAACCTTAACATTTACTTCTTTTACAACCCCATCTACAAATATATTAAACAACCATCGTGACATTACACATCCCTGTCTAAGACCTACATTTACCACTAAGTAATCTCCCTCTGCTCTACACACCCTAACCTGAGTCACACTATCCTCATAAAAACTCTTTACACCATTTAATAACTTACTACTTATTCCATATACTTGCAACATCTTCCACATTGCTCCTCTACCCACTATCATATGCCTTTTCTAAATCCATAAATGCAATGAAAACTTCCCTACCTTTATCTAAAACTGTTCACATATATGCTTCAATGTAAACACTTAACACATCCTCTACCCACACTAAAGCCTCCTCGCTCATCCGCAATCCTACGTTCTGTCTTGCCTCTAATTCTTTCAATAATAACACTACCATACACTTTTCCTGGTATACTCAATAAACTTATTCCCCTATAATTTTTACAATCTCTTTTGTCCCCCTTCCCTTTATATAAAGGGACTATACATGCTCTCTGCCAATCCCTAGGTACCCCACCCTCTTTCATACATTTATTAAACAAAAACACCAACTACTCCAACACTATATCCCCCCCCCTGCTTTTAACATTTCTGTCATAATCCCGTCAGTTCCAGCTGCTTTACCCCCTTTCATTCTACGTAATGCGTCACGCACCTCCCCCACACTTCGTGCTCTTCTTCACTCCTAAAAGATGTTATACCTCCCTGGCCAGTGCATGAAATTACCGTCTCCCTTTCTTTGTTGACATTTAAAAGTTCCTCAAAATATTCTCGTCATCTACCCAATACCTCCATCTCCCCATCTACTAACTCTCCTACTCTGTTTTTAACTGACAAATCCATTCTTTCCCTAGGCTTTCTTAACTTGTTTATCTCACTCCAAATTTTTTTCTTATTTTCATCAAAATTTCTTGACAGTGCCTCTCCCACTATCATCTGCTCTCCTTTTGCACTCTCTCACGACTCTTTTTGCCTTTCTTTTACTCTCCATATAGTCTGCTCTTCTTATAACACTTCTGCTTTGTAAAAGCTCACCCTTTACTTTTATCACACCCTTTACTTCATCATGCCACCAATCACTCCTCTTTCCTCCTGCACCCACCCTCCTATAGCCACAAACTTCTGCCCCACATTCTAATACTGCATTTCTGAAACTATTCCATCCCTCTTCAACCTCCCCACTACTCATACTTGCACTAGACCGCCTTTCTGCCAATAGTTACTCATATCTCACCCTAACTTCTTCTTCCCTTAGTTTATACACTTTCACCTCTCTTTTACTTGCTGTTGCCATTTTCCTTTTGTCCCATCTACCTCTTACTCTAACTGTAGCTACACCTAAATGATCCGATGTATTAGTTGCCCTTCTATAAACATGTACATCCTAAAGCCTACTCATCAACCTTTTATCCATCAATACATAACTTAAAATTTCATTACAACTATATCATACCTTGTATACTTACTTATCCTCTTTTTCATAAAATATGTATTACTTATTACCAAATCTCTTTCTACACATAGCTCAATTCAAGGCTCCCCATTTTCATTTACCCCTGGTACCCCAAATTTACCTACTACTCCCTCCACAACATTTTTACCCACTTTAGCATTGAAATCCCCAACCACAAGTACTCTCACACTTGGTTCAAAACTCCCCATACACTCGCTCAACATTTCCCAAAATCTCTCTCCTCTACACTTCTCTCTTTTCCATGTGCATAAATGCTTACTATAACCCACTTTTCACATCCAACCCTTATTTTACTCCACATAATCTTTTCTTTTTAGTAGGCTATATGAGAAAAGGGGTTACTAGCCTAATGTTCCCGGCATTTTAGTCGACTCTTATAACACGCATATCTTACAGAGGACAGACTCTTATTCCACTTCCCCATGGATATAAAAGGAAAAGCAATAAGAACAAGAACTATTAAGATAAAATCAAAGAAAACTCAGATGAGTGTATACATTAATGTGTACATGTATGTGTAGTGTGACCTAAGTGTAAGTAGAAGTAGCAAGACATACCTGAAATCTTGCACGTTTAGGAGACAAAAAAAAAAAAAAAGACACCAGCAAACCTACCATCATGCAAGACAATTACAGGCTTTCATTTTACACTCACTTGGCATGACGATAGTACCTCCCTGGGTGGTTGCTGTCTGAACATAAATAATGCAACAAAGGCATTGTCTGATACAGTTTAGCAATATGGTTGAAAGTTGAGAGATGGAAACAAGAAATAGTTTCCTTTTTTCTCCCCTACACTCAGACAGTATCTATTACGTTTATAAAAAAATTATTCTGACCTGCTCCAGAACACCAATTTCATCATCTTGTGATTCTAGTAGTGGGCTTGTGAAATTAAGTAGATTGAGAAACTGTTCCATCCAGACAGCCATGTTGTCCTCAAAGAACTCTGGAAGATCTTGGGAATTGAGGGCCAGAAAAAGTTTTCCAACAGATACTAGAGATGAGAAGATCACTTTGAGGGCTACTGCATTGTTCAAGTTGTCACCAGCAAATTTCATCAATTCCTGTACAGGAATAAAAACTCCATTATATATTCCTAAATTAAGCAGCTCTGATGAATAATTAAATTCAAAAAGTATCTGATGCAAAGACAGGAAAACAATAGACTATTCCATTAATTTGGTTATGCATAATTTTTTACATGTCCTTTTTACTTATTTATATGCAGTTCCACTTGTATAATATATACACATTGAAGGGAAAAGTTAAATTTAATAGTTCAAATGCAAATGCAATTTACATGGTTTTTATTTCATGTTTGTTGCAACCTACCTAAAACCAAAAAAAATACAATGTAATAATGAAGACTGATGGAGGTAGCAGTAGAGCATCTAGTCTGATAAAATGAATGGTTAAAAAAAAATCCATGTCATTTTATGAGCATTATTTGAAATAGGAAGAAAGGAGAGAGAATAACTAAATAGGATTTTCTTATGCAAATCCAACAATGAATTCAATTGACAAAATACCCAAGGAATTAAAATCTTTCAATAGCAATGTAGGAAGGCAAAACTCGGGAAAAGAGCATGGAAAAATGCAGTGCAAACCTGGTGCTGAAGAGTATACTAAAAGAATAAAAATTAACATCTTAAAGAAAAAGAAACGAAATATAATATAAAATGACAAGTGAAGTCCCTGACAAAAATTTGTGAAGTAAAAGGACACAAGTGCAACTAATGTGACATTTTGTGGCAACGTTTCACTCTCCAAAATACAGTACTTATATACATTCACTTAAACAGAGAATCACCAAACCCACACTGGCTTATAGGACTTGGTGGGAACCTTCATTAACATTTTTTTTTTTTCCCAACAAGTCGGCTGTCTCCCACCGATGCAGGGTGATCCTAAAAAGAAAGAAAATCCCCAAAAAGAAAATACTTTCATCATCATTCAACACTTTCACCTCACTAATACACAATCACTGTCTTTGCAGAGGCACTCAAATAAGACAGTTTAGAAGTCCCTCCAAACTGTCAATATCCCAAACCCCTCCTTTAAAGTGCAGGCTTTGTACTTCCCATTTCCAGGACTCAAGTCCGGCTAACCGGTTTCCCTAAATCCCTTCACTAAATATTACCCTCCTCGCACTCCAACAGCTTGTCAGGTAAACTAACATTTTTGCTTCAATCAAAAACAAAAGTAGAGAAAATTAAATAAACATATTAATACACCATCAATTAAAACAGAATTGCTAGCAAAAATATGCACAGGGCACTTAGTTGAAAAGTTAAGTAAAGAATAAAAAGGCACAATATCATGCGACTAGTTAATGATCCAAGTCAGATTGAAATGTTGTGTTTTTTTATGTGCAGGTCATGTATCAAAAGTAAAGTATTATATTTTTTATTTTTTATCATCACACTGGCCGATTCCCACCAAGGCAGGGTGGCCCGAAAAAGAAAAACTTTCACCATCATTCATTCCATCACTGTCTTGCCAGAAGGGTGCTTTACACTAGTTTTTAAACTGCAACATTAACACCCCTCCTTCAGAGTGCAGGCACTGTACTTCCCATCTCCAGGACTCAAGTCCGGCCTGCCGGTTTCCCTGAACCCCTTCATAAATGTTACTTTGCTCACACTCCAACAGCACGTCAAGTATTAAAAACCATTTGTCTCCATTCACTCCTATCAAACACGCTCACGCATGCCTGCTGGAAGTCCAAGCCCCTCGCACACAAAACCTCCTTTACCCCCTCCCTCCAACCTTTCTTAGGCCGACCCCTACCCTGCCTTCCTTCCACTACAGACAAACTCTTGAAGTCATTCTGTTTCGCTCCATTCTCTCTACATGTCCGAACAATAAATCTGAATAGATTTTAGTTACATTACACATGAACTTACCACAAGAAGATTTGTTAATGGCTGAGCAAAGTTCTCCAAGACAAATTTTATTTCTCGCCATAAATCGTCTGACTTGTTCTCGTATTCATATCTTCTCATTACAGAGTATGATGTTTGAAGGACTCCATTTATGATGTTAAAGTCACCTGTTAGAAAAATTTACCTTCATTAGTTACACCGACAAATTTTATTTCGGTCAATTGCAGAATGGATGGAACTGCAACCCATGGCAGGTGAGTTCTATAACTCGCATGCCAGTCTTAATTTCAGTAAAGCTCTTACAATGTACAGTAGCACACAAAGTAAAAGCAAATATTGGTCTCATTCATGAATACCCAATTCTGCCTTTATCGTTGTTCTTAAACTTTATGGGTATGTTACTAGTGAAAATCATTGAACATAGTTTTATATTTCAGCATGCATCTCCAAGACCAAAGAAATATTCAAGCTGCATTTTAACAATTACTGCCACAAAAGAATGTATGTAAGTTTTGTAAGTTTACCATTAAAGCAAAAATTATAACTCTTAGGAAATTTGGTATCTCAATGCAACATTTCTTTCCAATTAAATATTTTGGAAAATATATAACCTATGCAATTTATCCTTTGACTGTCATTCCACAATGTGCTGTATATAAAATCAACAAATAAATCACTAAGCCCTATACCCAGCTTAACAAAAATGACAAAGTAAGCACATTACCAAGACATTTCCAGCATCTTACCCGATTTGAACTTTTCTGCCATATAAGGGATTAGATCTAGCCATTGATGGGGAAAATCAGACTTTCCAATAATGGAAATGGCTTCAGAAAGCTGCCGCTGGACACCTTCAGAAGACCTCAACATGAGATCGACGATTTCTCGCTTTATAACCGTACGATCATTGGCACTAATTTTGTTGGTTTCATCTTCATCCTGAAAAATTTATCTTCATTATTACTTGTACAAACAATCTGAGCTAAGCATATACACCATCCTTATTCTTTTTACCTGTGATTGGTTTCGAGGGCTCGTTTATCCCTACAGCCCAGTCTAAGGCCAGACTTCCCTGTTCATCATTCCCTAGTCAACCAGGCTGTGCTAGTGGCCTGCAGGCTTAAATAGCTGTTGCTACCTTCCAAGTACATGGAAAACACAAAATTATGGAATTTCCCAAGGAAAATACCGACTTATTTTAACCCAAGAAAAAAATATAGACATGTACAATAAAGAACAGAAGAGTAAAAGTGAATGCATACCAATAAGTAACTCAACCATGTTTTCAGTACCAGAATAGTGGACATCAGTTAGCAATCAATGCTAACTGATGTGCAGGAAAGGTGACTATGAAGGAATGAATCCTTTTGTATCTCAAGTAAGGTGATGAATTCAGGGAATAGTCTAATCAGGAAATGGTAATTTTCAACCAGAAATGCAAAAGAAAAAAAAATTGGCATCAATTCATGGGGAAAAAAACGGTGAAGTCCATGGCTCAACGTACAACATAAAGAGGCAAATTCCAGTACAAAAACATGAAAAAGGTATGATTAAACCAACAACAGAAGACAGAAAAGAGAAGCTAGCAGAAGAGCTAGGAATGATTGTTTTTCTGGGGAAAAGAGACTGAGAAAATTTGAAATGATTATAGCAGTAAAGGCAAAAGCAAAACTAAGGATTAAAGGATACTGAAAAAAGAGAATACACTCCAGAAATGGAGCTATTCATTGAGCTCAATAGAAAATTCAACAACTCATTTACAAATGAGCAAGGGCCAGTACTAGACAAAATGGAGGAACAACAAAATAGAACAAATATTTCAAATGATTAAGGAAGTGAAAGGGCACCTGATACAGCTTGATAAATCAAAGGCATCAGGACCAGACAGAATATTGCCACAATTAGGAGAAAAAAAATACTGCTTAAGATTAACATGAACCTCATTCACTAAGGCCTGCAAGTAGCTGGTTTCCTAAACATGGATAATTGCACATTAATACTATCAATAACCAAACCTATGAGAATTACCAAGATGACTCCATCATCTTTTAACCATGTCATGACAACGCACAAACTCCTCTAAAAGCAAGCATTATCACCGACAATACAACTGATCATTACTCTGGCTCTTGCTACCAGCAACCTACTTAACCATTACAATCTGAGATCTGGCACTTCTTAGAGTAAATGGTAGTCTCCTCTTGAAAACTTCTACATCTAGTTGGGTGACTACTGTATAGGTAATTTTATTTGCTGGAAGGCGGCTGTAGTCAGACAGAAAATAAAAGGTACTTACCACAACCCAATTTCTTTTCACCAAATTCTTGAGGTTGATAGCTGCAGCAACTTTAATATTTTTTGGAACTTGAGTTTCATCACGTGTTAGCAATGTCAGCAATAGCACAGGATAATTCTCATGGCCCTCAACTTGGTTTAAGAACTGCTCCGCTGAAGAAAAAAAACTCTTATTATAAACATAATAATTAACTAGTTTCATCTAGGCATTAAATTCTGAAAAGAACATGCCAAGGAACATGTTTAAAACTTGAATTCATGAAAATTATGTTGGATCTTATGACAACTGATTGGAAAGTGTCAAAATTAATTTGTGTGCAATAAATTACCAACCACATAAGTGCTAACAAATGCCCTCAGCACAATAAAATATCGATTTACCTGAACGACGTTGCGAAACATCAAGAGAGAATGTGTGAGTCAAGACCTCCACAAGCCTGCCTAAGTTTTCTTCTGTCACCTCCATATTTGATAGTGGCCCTGTTGGTATAAAAAAACTAATTACATAAAATGGGGAAATAATTTTCTTCCAATGCATAACACTTAAATAAATAGCAATAAAGACAATGTGGAGAACAAACCTTTATTGGGACTACATTTTTCTCAAGGTTGAGCTTTATCAAGTCATGCAGACGATACTTTTAACACACTTTACATACAGTATGTACTCAGAGATTGGGGTAAGAATAAACATTTGTATGTCAGGTGCTGATAAAGCAGGTAGTGGAGCACTGCCACTAGCCTACTGCTCTATTACTTTGCTTAAATTTGAACTGTTGGATTATGGGTCAGGTGTTTTTTTTCCATACAAAATAATGCACGCCTGGGTTTTACCAGGCTGACACCTACTAAAACTCAGGCATTATTTATATATTTTATATTTCATTAAGATTATTATTATAATCACGGGGGAATGCTAAACCCATAAGATTATACAGCACATGTGAGGGGGGATGGATGGAAGGTATTCAGGCTCAATTCAGGGAACTGGAGCACAGATCCAATTTCCTAGATCAAGAGCCCCTCACCAGCATCAACGAACCTCCCTTGAGGGGATTTCATTAAGAATGAACTCAATATGGTCCTCAAATCAGTTAATGATCAGCTGGGGTGTGGTGCACACGGACTGAATGCACAAGGACCAACGTCCTAGTCGATCAGGCCAGTAACCAGGTCTAGGACCAGGCAGTGGTGATTATGACCTCCAAAAGCAGCACAAGGTAATGTACAGTGGAACCTCAGTATACGACCAGCTTCCTACTTGAACAAAGCTCAACACTCGACCAAACAAATATGACCTGCCAAAACTTCTGTAAACTATTCGTGTTTCTTTGCATTTTTTTGTATTATTTGTATAAATAAGTCAACATGGGGCCTACAACAATTATTGATAACAGCCAACCAAACAGAAAATTGGTTTACCTGGAGTTTACCTGGAGAGAGTTCCAGGTAAACTCCAGGTAAACCAATTTTCTGTTTGGTTGGCTGTTATCAATAATCGTTGTAGGCCCCATGTTGACTTATTTATACAAATACAAAAAAAATGGGAAGAACTTGTTCAATACTCAAATGGAACGGCACTCGAAGCCTTCCGGAATGAATTAAGGTTGTATACCAAGGTTCCTCTATTATTTTGATGCTGTATAGCCCTTGTGGCTTAGCACTTTTTTGATTATAATAATAATATGGATTATATAGCACCTGTGGGGGGTGGGTATGGAAGGCATTCAGGCTTATTTCAGGGAAGTGAAGCACAGATCCAATTCCCTAGATCAAGAGCCCCTCACCAGCATCAAGGAACCTTCCCTGAGGGGACTACACCCACAAGGGTCATACAGTGAAGGTAAATGTAGAAAGTATCTACATCATAGAATAAACAAATATTTCTTGGGCATTATTATTTTGGGACATATTAGTTTTTTTTTTTTTTTT
>NC_091295.1:70902831-70984316 GCF_038502225.1 Cherax quadricarinatus | reverse complement strand
TTTTTTTTTTTTTTTTGCACGAGTGACATGTTAAGAGTCAATTAATGATTAGTATTACAGTCTGGCCAATCATAGTAATCACTCAGTAGGCAAAGACTAAAAGCAAATTAAAGTCATTTTAGGTTGGGTTGGGCAGGTTTCATTAGTTTATCTCAATGTACAACAAACTCAATATTGCAAAATTCAAACTATAAACGAAAAAAAATATACCAAGGAGCAATCTTCGATTACCAAAAACTTTGTTTTAACGTGGAGGTTAGAACCCCAGGATAACCCAATAAGTCAGGATACCAAGAGGACAGTGCCTTATTTCCACTGGGGCTTTAATCTCCCCCAAGATGCAACCCACACCAGTCGGTTAACACCAATGTTCCTACATAATGCTAGGTGAACAGGGGCAGCAGATGTATGGTAATCATGCCAGTTTCCAATCATACCAGTGATCGAACCTCCGTCCCTTAGTGTGTAAGATGAGACAACTACAAACTGAGGCACTGAACACCTGCTGATTTTGACTTACATAATAACCTGAATGTGTCACATTGTTTGACCTCTTTTGAGTTGTCGTAGGTTCAATTCTACATAACTTATTACATAAACCCATTATACAAATTTTAAATTATAATTTTTAACACATGCCTAAACTCTAAATAAACATTCAAGACAAAGTCAATTGTAGAAATCAAACAATCACATCTACCAAAGCAAGAAAACTGCCAAGTAATAGTCAAAGTGAACACTGCACCCACTGGTCAACATGCACACACCAAATGTCACAGTGAGGTAGTTTAATAATAATAAAGAGAGAAAGTAAGGTGTGGTGACACAAGCGGCAGCAGCAGCAGCAGGTTGTTTACTGCGACACGAGCTGACTCAATCACCGGTTTGAACCCCGCTAAATTAAGTCTACAACTCTTCTCCTATTGGTCACTCACCCTGTCTTATTACACACTCTTACATCTATCCTAACCCAATGCATTCCTCTTATTTAATTTCCTTGCCATTTTCCACTTTAAAATAGCCAATTGGGAGTGTTATGCATCTATTTCAAAGATAAAATACTTAAATAGTGATCAAAAAGGCCCTAAATGTGTCATAATAAGTTAACCAATCACAGAAAGTCTTTACTCTCTGAATATTCTACCGCCATCTTTTAAAATATTTTTATTAATTTACTTTAACTTAGTTATTTAACTAAATATGACCCAGATATATTACAGTGTGATTTAGTTGTGATTTATAAATATAAAAATTGATAAATGAGAGACTCTGAGTGAGATCAGAGACAACTTACCCAAATTATTATTATTATTATTATTATTATTATAATCAAGGGGGATTTTTTTTAGATTTTGCCACCGAAGTGGCTAGTTTATTGTGCACCCCATATCCATCCTGTGGACGGTAGCGCGAGAGCATATGAATACACAAAAGGCCTAGGAACTAGGCCCCAAAGGGTTAACAGGAATACATATGGATTTATATGTACATATCTATAGTTCACTTATCTGTTACAAGTAAATTTAGGAAATTTGCTTAGTATATCTGGTATCTTATTTTCATTAATAAGATATCTTGACATGTCACATAGGTTATTATACTGTCTGTCTCTGTATTCCTCAATAAGTGGACAATTAAGCACATAGTGTTCAAGACAGTGACCATATGCCTGATCACATAATTTACATTTAGTTTGATCATCATCTGTGTGTCTCCCAAACTGCCAGAAGTACTTGTAACCAAGCTTAAGCCTGGCCATTACAACATCAGTCAGTACTTGTAACCAAGCCTAAGCCTGGCCACTACAACATCAGTCAGTACTTGTAACCAAGCCTAAGCCTGGCCACTACACCATCAGTCAGTACTTGTAACCAAGCCTAAGTCTGGCCACTACACCATCAGTCAGTACTTGTAACCAAGCCTAAGTCTGACCACTACACCATCAGTCAGTACTTGTAACCAAGCCTAAGCCTGGCCACTACACCATCAGTCAGTACTTGTAACCAAGCCTAAGTCTGGCCACTACACCATCAGTCAGTACTTGTAACCAAGCCTAAGTCTGGCCACTACACCATCAGTCAGTACTTGTAACCAAGCCTAAGCCTGGCCACTACACCATCAGTCAGTACTTGTAACCAAGCCTAAGCCTGGCCACTACACCATCAGTCAGTACTTGTAACCAAGCCTAAGCCTGGCCACTACAACATCAGTCAGTACTTGTAACCAAGCCTAAGCCTGGCCACTACACCATCAGTCAGTACTTGTAACCAAGCCTAAGCCTGGCCACTACAACATCAGTCAGTACTTGTAACCAAGCCTAAGCCTGGCCACTACACCATCAGTCAGTACTTGTAACCAAGCCTAAGCCTGGCCACTACAACATCAGTCAGTACTTGTAACCAAGCCTAAGCCTGGCCACTACAACATCAGTCAGTACTTGTAACCAAGACTAAGCCTGGCCACTACAACATCAGTCAGTGTTCACATTGCAAGTTGCTCCATAAACATACTTATCTACGTTCATGTTATCATAGTGGGTTACAGATCTACTCAGGCTTCTAACTGCATTCCTATAACAATCATTTTCATTATTTACTTTTCTCCTAATATTATTCCTAATGCTAGACACAGTTATACCAAAGTTATATTCTACATTCTCCTTCTCGATACTCTTCTTGGCTAACATATCAACTTTATCATGAAGGAGTAATCCAATGTGTGATGGGATCCATAGCAATTGTACATTAATTCCTTTGTCCCTAATTTTTGAGTATCTATACCTGGCTTCCCCAATGAGCATGTTGTTGGAGTCATTACATGAGTCAAGAGCCTTCAATGATGACATAGAATCAGTAATGATGATAGAGTCAAGCTCAGTGTCATAGGTTAGCTTTAGCGCCATTAGGATTGCAAACAATTCAGTTTGCAGTGTAGACGCCCAGTTGTTAATTCTTATGCCGGAGGATTATACAGCGCCTGGGGGGGGGGTGGAAGGCATTCAGGCTTAATTCGGGGAACTGGAGCACAGATCCAATTCCCTAAATCAAGAGCCCCTCACCAACATCAAGGAACCTTCCTTGAGGGGAACTTACCCGAAGTCCTTCATCAATTTCAACAGTACCTTTTATTCCTCCTAAGTTTTGAAGTTTCTCAATTAGTCTTTCATGGGGAACTCTCCAAAGCTTTTTTTAAAGTCTAAATAAATGCAATCTATCTCTGTAATGGAGTATGGCAGGAAAAACAACATCTATGGTGGATGTGGAAAAATTTGCATATAAGTGCACGTAATTACCCACCAAAGCTTTAATATAGAGTCTTTATTAAATACTTCAAATATTATATATGTATATGAATAAAACGTGCAATATCTGGGTTATATTTATTAAAAAATATATATAAATAAACATAATGCAGGACTAAGGGGGTACGGCTGAAAATTTAAATGTAAATACCAACACTTCCTAAAGATAAGATTTCGTTCGGATTTTTAACCCTGGAGGGTTAGCCACCTAGGATAACACAAGAAAGTCAGTGCGTCATCAAGGACTGTCTGTCTTATTTCCATTGTGGTCCTCAATCTTGTCCCCCAGGATGCCACCCACACCAGTCGACTAACACCCAGGTATATAAATAACAAAAAGGCACAATACCGTGACTGGAACGATACACAAATAACCCGCACATAAAAGAGAGAAGCTTACGACGACGTTTCGGTCCGACTTGGACCATTGACAAAGTCACACTAACAGAGGTGGAGCAGGACGGCTATATATAGGCAGGAAGAGGTGGAGGTAGTAGTAGTAGTAGTAGTAGTAGTAGTAGTAGTAGTACAAGAATTGTATATAATACCGACAGGATGAAATGACACATGCACAACACCCGGGCATCCCCACCGTAGACGTTTCGCCATCCAGCCAGCCACTGGATGGCGAAACGTCCACAACAAAGACAACCAGACGCCGCACATGTGTCTTAATAAGACACATGTGCGGCGTCTGGTTGTCTTTGTTGTGGACGTTTCGCCATCCAGTGGCTGGCTGGATGGCGAAACGTCTACGGTGGGGATGCCCGGGTGTTGTGCATGTGTCATTTCATCCTGTCGGTATTATATACAATTCTTGTACTACTACTACTACTACTACTACTACTACTACTACTACCTCCACCTCTTCCTGCCTATATATAGCCGTCCTGCTCCACCTCTGTTAGTGTGACTTTGTCAATGGTCCAAGTCGGACCGAAACGTCGTCGTAAGCTTCTCTCTTTTATGTGCGGGTTATTTGTGTAACACCCAGGTACCTACTTGCTGCTAGGTGAACAGGACAACAAGTGTAAGGAAACACGTCGCAATGTTTCTACCTCGCCGGGAATCGAACCTGGACCCTCCGTGTGTACCAGCACCAGGGCTGTAACCTGCACTCGGAGGACCCAGGGCTGTAACCTGCACTCGGAGGACCCTGGGCTGTAACCTGCCCTCAGAGGCCCCTGGGCTGTAACCTGCACTCGGAGGACCCAGGGCTGTAACCTACACTCGGAGGACCCTGGGCTGTAACCTGCCCTCAGAGGCCCCTGGGCTGTAACCTGCACTCGGAGGACCCTGGGCTGTAACCTGCCCTCAGAGGACCCTGGGCTGTAACCTGCCCTCAGAGGCCCCTGGGCTGTAACCTGCACTCGGAGGACCCAGGGCTGTAACCTGCACTTGGAGGACCCAGGGCTGTAACCTGCACTTGGAGAACCCAGGGCTGTAACCTGCACTCGGAGGACCCAGGGCTGTAACCTGCACTTGGAGGACCCAGGGCTGTAACCTGCACTCGGAGGACCCTGGGCTGTAACCTGCACTCGGAGGACCCTGGGCTGTAACCTGCACTCGGAGGACCCTGGGCTGTAACCTGCACTCGGAGGACCCTGGGCTGTAACCTGCACTCGGAGGACCCAGGGCTGTAACCTGCACTCTGAGGACCCAGGGCTGTAACCTGCACTCAGAGGACCCTGGGCTGTAACCTGCACTCGGAGGACCCTGGGCTGTAACCTGCACTCGGAGGACCCTGGGCTGTAACCTGCACTCGGGGGACCCTGGGCTGTAACCTGCACTCGGAGGACCCTGGGCTGTAACCTGCACTCGGAGGACCCTGGGCTGTAACCTGCACTCGGAGGACCCTGGGCTGTAACCTGCACTCTGAGGACCCTGGGCTGTAACCTGCAATCGGAGGACCCTGGGCTGTAACCTGCACTCGGAGGACCCAGGGCTGTAACCTGCACTTGGAGGACCCTGGGCAGTAACCTGCACTCAGAGGACCCAGGGCTGTAACCTGCACTCGGAGAACCCAGGGCTGTAACCTGCACTCGGAGGACCCTGGGCTGTAACCTGCCCTTGGAGGACCCTGGGCTGTAACCTGCACTCGGAGGACCCTGGGCTGTAACCTGCACTCGGAGGACCCTGGGCTGTAACCTGCCCTCGGAGGACCCTGGGCTGTAACCTGCACTCGGAGGACCCTGGGCTGTAACCTGCACTCGGAGGACCCAGGGCAGTAACCTGCATTCAGAGGACCCTGGGCTGTAACCTGCACTCGGAGGACCCAGGGCTGTAACCTGCCCTCGGAGGACCCTGGGCTGTAACCTGCACTCGGAGGACCCTGGGCTGTAACCTGCACTTGGAGGACCCAGGGCTGTAACCTGCACTCGGAGGACCCTGGGCTGTAACCTGCACTCGGAGGACCTTGGGCTGTAACCTGCACTCGGAGGACCCGGGGCTGTAACCTGCACTCGGACGACCCAGGGCTGTAACCTGCACTCGGAGGACCCTGGGCTGTAACCTGCACTCGGAGGACCCAGGGCTGTAACCTGTACTTGGAGGACCCTGGGCTGTAACCTGCACTCGGAGGACCCAGGGCTGTAACCTGCACTCGGAGGACCCTGGGCTGTAACCTGCACTCGGAGGTCCCAGGGCTGTAACCTGCACTCGGAGGACCCTGGGCTGTAACCTGCACTCAGAGGACCCTGGGCTGTAACCTGCACTTGGAGGACCCAGGGCTGTAACCTGCACTCGGAGGACCCAGGGCTGTAACCTGCACTCGGAGGACCCAGGGCTGTAACCTGCACTCGGAGGACCCAGGGCTGTAACCTGCCCTTGGAGGACCCAGGGCTGTAACCTGCACTCGGAGGACCCTGGGCTGTAACCTGCACTCGGAGGACCCAGGGCTGTAACCTGCACTCGGAGGACCCAGGGCTGTAACCTGCACTCAGAGGACCCAGGGCTGTAACCTGCATTCGGAGGACCCTGGGCTGTAACCTGCACTCGGAGGACCCAGGGCTGTAACCTGCACTCGGAGGACCCAGGGCTGTAACCTGCCCTCGGAGGACCCAGGGCTGTAACCTGCCCTCGGAGGACCCTGTGCTGTAACCTGCCCTCGGAGGACCCAGGGCCATAACCTGCACTCGGAGGACCCTGGGCTGTAACCTGCCCTCGGAGGACCCAGGTCTGTAACCTGCCCTCGGAGGACCCAGGGCTGTAACCTGCCCTCGGAGGACCCAGGGCTGTAACCTGTCCTCGGAGGACCCAGGGCTGTAACCTGCACTCGGAGGACCCAGGGCTGTAACCAGCCCTCGGAGGACCCTGGGCTGTAACCTGCCCTCAGAGGACCCAGGGCTGTAACCTGTCCTCGGAGGACCCAGGGCTGTAACCTGCACTCGGAGGACCCTGGGCTGTAACCTGCCCTCGGAGGACCCTGGGCTGTAACCTGCCCTCGGAGGACCCAGGGCTGTAACCTGCCCTCAGAGGACCCAGGGCTGTAACCTGCCCTCGGAGGACCCAGGGCTGTAACCTGCCCTCGGAGGACCCAGGGCTGTAACCTGCCCTCGGAGGACCCAGGGCTGTAACCTGCCCTCAGAGGACCCAGGGCTGTAACCTGCCCTCGGAGGACCCTGGGCTGTAACCTGCCCTCGGAGGACCCAGGGCTGTAACCTGCCCTCAGAGGACCCAGGGCTGTAACCTGCCCTCGGAGTAGCCAGGGCTGTAACTTGCCCTCGGAGGACCCAGGGCTGTAACCTGCCCTCGGAGGACCCAAGGCTGTAACCTGCCCTCAGAGGACCCAGGGCTGTAACCTGCCCTCGGAGGAGCCAGGGCTGTAACCTGCCCTCGGAGGACCCAGGGCTGTAACCTGCCCTCAGAGGACCCAGGGCTGTAACCTGCCCTCAGAGGACCCAGGGCTGTAACCTCAGGGTCAAGTTTACCTAGTGGTAGAAGCAGGAAAATCCTTAGAGATGTTACCCACACCAAGTAAGACTGTTCTGCTCCTACATATGTAACGAGTGTCACACAAATAGATATGACTTTCGCAATGCCATTTTTTATAAAGCCACAGTTTTTGTGGGGCAGAAATTTGTTGTAATATACCAAAATTTCTCTAAGAGTCTTGGGTGCAGTCTATTTTCACAGACAAGTCGTATTTGTTTCAACACTGTTGATAACTATGTTCATTTTTGGCATAAAGCCCTGAGGACAAAATTGATTTAATTTGCCCTAAATGCTTTGCATAACAAGGGGCTTTATACATAGCAGTATGGCATTGATGTCAAGCCTGTATATGTTGTACATTTACTTGTACTGTAGAAATTTATTATTTATTAATATTATTATTTCACCCATGGAAGGATCAAACCTCGTCTTGACACTTTCAGTGAGTTAGGATGACCTGAAAAAGAAGAAACATTTTTGTAGTAATTCATTCAGTCACTGTTTTGCCAGAAGTTTAGTTAGTTCAGTTTCATATCTTCATTATGCACCCCGTACCCATCCTGTGGGCAGTAGTCAAAAGATTACAGAGGTACATAATGGGTCCAGGGACTGGACCTCAAAGTTTTTTTGCCAGAAGTGTGTTGACCTCAGTTCTAATGACCCTCCTAACTGCAACATCTCCACTGCTCTGGAGTGAATGCAATGCACTTCCCACCTCCAAGTCTTAAGTTTGGCTAACTGGTTTCCATGATTCCCTTCTTAAATGTTACCTTGCTCACTCTCCAACAGCATCTCGAGTCATGAAACCACTTGCCTCGACTCCTGTCATAATCCTGTTGAATGTTCAAGCTCCCTCGCACTGACAACCTTTATCCCCTCCTTCCCTCTATCCCAGATTCATAAACCCTCTTAGTCATCCTATTTTGCTTCATCCTTTCTAAATGTCAAGACCACCTCAATAACCCCCTTCTCTGCCCTCTGAATAATTTAAGATTTTGTTCAGATTTTTAACCCCGAAGGGTTAGCCACCCAGGATAACCCAAGAAAGGCAGTGCATCATCAAGGGACTGTCTTATTTTATTTCCATTGGGGTCCTCGGTCTTGTCCCCCCAGGATGTGACCCACACAAGTTGACTAACACCCAGGTACCTACTTGCTTGCTAAGTGAACAGGACAACAGGTGTAAGGAAACACGCCCAATGTTTCCACCCTTGCCAGGGATTGACCTATGGACACTCAGCATGTGAAGTGAGAGCATTGCCTATCAGGTCACGGGCCACCATGGTATCTCTAAACCTGATCTCTAAGCTCCCAAGTCTATGCATAATATTCACACCACACATTGCCTTCAAACATGACATCTCTACAGCCTCCAGCCTCCTTACGACAGTGCTGAAACCCATACTTTGTATGGGTGCCACTATACTCTGGTACATTTCACTTATTTTGCTTCCTTGGATAAAACTGTCTCCACAGATGTGTCATTGCACCATCCACTGTGAAGAGGAGGTGGGAGGCAGTGGGGATATGTTTGTGAGCAATGTGTGGCGTGAATATTATGCAGAGAATTCAGAGCTTAGAAATTAGAAGGTGAGGGGTTACTATTAGAGGGTTACATTTAGAGAGAATGAAGCAAAATGGGATGACTTAGAGGGTGTATAAATTTGGGATGGAGGGAAGGAGGAGTAGGAAGGGTAAAGGAAGTTTTCATTGCAAGGGGAAGGGGGGCTTGAACATTCAGCATATTGTATACACTGGATATTTTTTTTTTTTTTTTGACACCAGCTGTCTCCCACCAAAGTAGCCAGACCCCCCTCCCCACCAAAAAAAAAAAAAAAAAAAAAAAATGCTTTCTTTATAAAGTTTTTCCTCTTTTCTACATTTAGCAGTTTGAACAGAAGGTTATATACTACTGTACATATATTTGATGAGAATCTCTCACAGTAGACTGTTCAGCATGATATAGGAGAGAATATTTTCTGGATCAAGACATGGCTGGTAAATAGGCAGCAAAGAGTTTGCATAAATGAGTTGAAATCAAAATGGGGAAGTGGCCATCCACAAGCATCAGTTTTGGGCCCCTTGTTCATAATCAACATTTCATCATAGAAATTGTGGGAGAGGATTTTTAAATCCTTTTGACAAGTGTTGATTTATCCCTTTCTTAGGCATATTTAGTCTTTTTTTTAACCATGATATTTAAATTTTAATGTATAACGTGTATGCCTCAAGTCCAATTATGTGCATTGGCACATAATTGGAAAAATAAGGGAGTAAAATTATTAAGTAAATAAAGTATTAAGTAAGATGTATGCCAATAGATATCAAGATACAATAGGGCCCCGCTTTACAGCATTTTGCCTTACGGCGTTCTGCTAATACGGCGATTTCAAATTATGACCAAAACTCGCTCTACGGCTCCCACACCTGACTTCCTACAAATAAATACGACTTACCTCTCACCCTACATTAAGGCTTCAAATATTTTAAGGTGTACTGTGTATGTATTTTACTTTTCATTGTTTTTAATGCATAGTTCTATTGCTAACTTAATACTATATGTTAGTGTAAACTTGTTATCTGGCATTTATATGCAGGATCACTTGGACAACGAAGTATGGATCCCAGGTTACAACCTATACAGATGTGACAGAGTGAACAGGCAAAAGGAAGGGGGTTGGCCTGTACATTGCAGAGTCACTTGTTTGCACAGAACTGCTTAATGCCTCAAATGACGTAGTGGAAGTTTTAGCAGTAAAGGTCGAGAACCAAAACCTAGTCATTGTGGTAGTCTACAAGCCTCCGGATGCAACATCCCAGCAATTCCAGGAACAGCTGTTAAAAATTGACCACTGTCTGGAAAATCTTCCAGCTCCTGCACCCAACATCTTGCTCCTGGGGGATTTCAACTTAAGGCACCTAAAATGGAGGAATATAGCAAATAATATTGTTGCAGTAATAACACCAGGAGGCAGCTCTGATGAAAACTCACACTCACACGAGCTTTTAAATCTCTGCACAAAATTCAATTTAAACCAGCAAATAATAGAGCCTACAAGACTGGAGAATACACTAGACCTCATCTTCACTAACAATGATGATCTGATAAGAAATGTCACCATATCAAAAACAATATACTCAGATCACAACATAATTGAGGTTCAGACATGTATGCGTGGAGCCCCAGACCGACAAAATGAGACTAGTCACGAGGGAGCATTCACCAAATTCAACTTCAATAACAAAAACATAAAGTGGGACCAAGTAAACCAAGTCCTAACCGATATAAGCTGGGAAGATATACTAAGCAACACAGACCCAAACTTATGCCTAGAACAGATTAACTTGGTGGCACTCGATGTATGCACAAGGCTTATTCCTCTAAGAAAAAGGAGGAGTAGATGTAAAATAGAAAGAGACAGGCGCTCCCTTTACAGGCGACGGAAAAGAATAACAGAGCGGCTAAAAGAGGTCAATATATCTGAAATGCGCAGGGAGACACTGGTCAGAGAAATAGCAAGCATCGAACTTAAGCTAAAAGAATCCTTTAGGAGTCAGGAATCGCGGGAAGAACTAAAAGCCATAAATGAAATCGAAAGAAACCCAAAGTATTTCTTCTCCTATGCCAAATCAAAATCGAGAACAACGTCCAGTATTGGGCCCCTACTTAAACAAGATGGGTCCTACACAGATGACAGCAAGGAAATGAGTGAGCTACTCAAGTCCCAATATGACTCAGTTTTTAGCAAGCCGCTAACCAGACTGAGAGTCGAAGACCAAAATGAATTTTTTATGAGAGAGCCACAAAATTTGACTAACACAAGCCTATCCGATGTTATCCTGACGCCAAATGACTTCGAACAGGCGATAAATGACATGCCCATGCACTCTGCCCCAGGGCCAGACTCATGGAACTCTGTGTTCATCAAGAACTGCAAGAAGCCCCTATCACGAGCCTTTTCCATCCTATGGAGAGGGAGCATGGACACGGGGGTCGTCCCTCAGTTACTAAAAACAGACATAGCCCCACTCCACAAAGGGGGCAGTAAAGCAACAGCAAAGAACTACAGACCAATAGCACTAACATCCCATATCATAAAAATCTTTGAAAGGGTCCTAAGAAGCAAGATCACCACCCATCTAGAAACCCATCAGTTACACAACCCAGGGCAACATGGGTTTAGAACAGGTCGCTCCTGTCTGTCTCAACTACTGGATCACTACGACAAGGTCCTAAATGCACTAGAAGACAAAAAGAATGCAGATGTAATATATACAGACTTTGCAAAAGCCTTCGACAAGTGTGACCATGGCGTAATAGCGCACAAAATGCGCGCTAAAGGAATAACAGGAAAAGTCGGTCGATGGATCTATAATTTCCTCACTAACAGAAAACAGAGTAGTCGTCAACAGAGTAAAGTCCGAGGCAGCTACGGTGAAAAGCTCTGTCCCACAAGGCACAGTACTAGCTCCCATCTTGTTCCTCATCCTCATATCCGACATAGACAAGGATGTCAGCCACAGCACCGTGTCTTCCTTTGCAGATGACACCCGAATCTGCATGACAGTGTCTTCCATTGCAGACACTGCAAGGCTCCAGGCGGACATCAACCAAATCTTTCAGTGGGCTGCAGAAAACAATATGAAGTTCAACGATGAGAAATTTCAATTACTCAGATATGGTAAACATGAGGAAATTAAATCTTCATCAGAGTACAAAACAAATTCTGGCCACAAAATAGAGCGAAACACCAACGTCAAAGACCTGGGAGTGATTATGTCGGAGGATCTCACCTTCAAGGACCATAACATTGTATCAATCGCATCTGCTAGAAAAATGACAGGATGGATAATGAGAACCTTCAAAACTAGGGAGGCCAAGCCCATGATGACACTCTTCAGGTCACTTGTTCTATCTAGGCTGGAATATTGCTGCACTCTAACAGCACCTTTCAAGGCAGGTGAAATTGCCGACCTAGAAAATGTACAGAGAACTTTCACGGCGCGCATAACGGAGATAAAACACCTCAATTACTGGGAGCGCTTGAGGTTTCTAAACCTGTATTCCCTGGAACGCAGGAGGGAGAGATACATGATTATATACACCTGGAAAATCCTAGAGGGACTAGTACCAAACTTGCACACGAAAATCACTCACTACGAAAGCAAAAGACTTGGCAGACGATGCACCATCCCCCCAATGAAAAGCAGGGGTGTCACTAGCACGTTAAGAGACCATACAATAAGTGTCAGGGGCCCGAGACTGTTCAACTGCCTCCCAGCACACATAAGGGGGATTACCAACAGACCCCTGGCAGTCTTCAAGCTGGCACTGGACAAGCACCTAAAGTCAGTTCCTGATCAGCCGGGCTGTGGCTCGTACGTTGGTTTGCGTGCAGCCAGCAGCAACAGCCTGGTTGATCAGGCGCTGATCCACCAGGAGGCCTGGTCACAGACCGGGCCGCGGGGGCGTTGACCCCCGAAACTCTCTCCAGGTAATTTATAAGTGGAAAAAATGGTGTTCTGCTTTCTGGAAGTAGCCTGGAACCTAGCCTGCCATGTAAATGGGGCTCTACTGTATCTGCATTCATGTATCTATTTTATATAATATGCAGAGTATCCCTTAAGATATCTTGAGGTATCTCTCAGGATATCTTTGGGGTACCCTTGCAGATATCTTTGGGGATACCTCTCGAGATATCTTTGGGGATACCCCTCAAGATATCTCTGGGGGTACCCCTTGAGGTATCTCTGGGGGTACCCCTCGAGGTATCTCTGGGGGTACCCCTCGAGGTATCTCTGGGGGTACCCCTCGAGGTATCTCTGGGGGTACCCCTTGTGGTATCTCTGGGGGTACCCCTCGAGGTATCTCTGGGGGTACTTGTCGAGGTATCTCTGGGGGTATCACTGAAGAACAAGGGTTCCCAGACTGGGAGGAACGGGAAGATATTTTTGGAGGGTACACAAATTATTATAATTTATGCTAATACAATATTGTCATCACTGATTTTTTATGTTTATTTATCTATATTCAATATTTTATAGAGGAACGTTTTTTTTCTTTCAACAAACCAGCTGTATCCCACCAAGGCAGAGTGACCTAAAAAGAAAAAAGTTTTTTTTTAAATTTGGTAATTTGTGCAGAAGAGGATACTAGCCCCTTGCTCCTGGCATTTTGGTCACCTGTTATGCCATGCATGGCTTATGGAGGAAGAATTCTTTTCCACTTCCCCATGAAGAGAAACATATACATTTCCTAAGTTATTTTCTTCAAAAATTTTGGATTACATCTTCATGTCTTTATCTCAGACATTATTTGCAAAAAGCCATTTATTCACATACATGTATATACAAGATAGTTCCTGACTATGGAACCAGATAGTTCCTGACTATGGAACCGAACTTCTCTAGGCTGAGGGACTGACAACCTCAAATTCTACAACTTCAAGGGTGATGGACTGATTACATCATCTTCACATCTCTGCTGTTCCTGCCTACTTTCTGTATTCGACTGAAGAAGCCTACTGTGTAGGCGAAACGTTTCGGAATAAAGTTGCCTAAATGTTGCCCATGTGTCTTATCTACCAATGTATATACAAAGGGATATGTGGTTAGTAATATAAGGAGTTAGTGGGTAAGTGATTGACACAAGTTTGGGAACAACCACTTAGATATTTTAAGGGGTACTCTATCAAGTTATACCCCTCCAGATATTTATATATGGTACAGTGGTACCTCGAGTTTCGAACTTATTGAAATAATATCGTTATGCGGGGGTCCACTGTATATGGTACAGTGGTACCTCGAGTTTCGAACTTAATTCGTTCCAGAAGGCTGTTCGGGTGCCGTTACCAAACGAATTTGCTCCCATAAGGAATAATGTAAATTAGATTAGTCTGTTTCAGACTGCCAAAAATACACTTACAAAAGCACTTACAAAAAATACACTTACATAATTGTGTGAGTTGGGAGCTGTTCGAAACTCGAGGTACCACTATATTTATTTTAATCAGGGGGAGGCACCAAACCTGTAGGGGTCATAGAGTGCCTGAAGAGTGGTAGGATAAGTCCAGGTCTTTGGATGAAGGGCCCCTTACCAACATCAAGGCACATCTCTTGAGGGGTCCTGTCAAGATATCTTCAGGGATACCCTCAAGATATCTTTAATGGACACCCCTCAAAATATCTTCAGGAACACTCATTAAGATATCTTCAAAGCTAATTAAATTTTTTATTGTCCTGTTTTTTCTTGAGCATACTCATTCATTTATTCATATATAGATTTTCTTTCCATTCACAGTTGCATTCTACTGAATGTGGGGATTCAAACTCATCCTCTGGCTATCAGTGGTTTGTTTTATGGTTTCAGTTTGATAGGTTTATTGTGCACTCATTAAGTACATATGTGGTATGACTGGTGCAGGTTTGATTTATTTTTTTATGAATATGGCCCCTGTGGAGATAGGTTAAAATTCTTTCCCTGTGAGCTATGCATGTCATAAAGGCAACTAAAATCCCAAGAACTAGGGGCTAGTAACCCCTTTTTTTGTATTTAATTATTTAAAAGGTCAAGGGAATTTTGATATCGTTTGATTATGTGTTAGTGATATCATCATGGTTGTTTAACATATTTATAGATGGAGTTGTAGAAGTGAATGCTAGGGAGTTTGGGAGAGGTGTGTGAATAAAAGATGAATCTGATACAGTGGGAGTTATCACGTTGCTTCTTTTCAGTGACACATTGCTTTTGGGAGATTCTGAAGACAAGTTACAAGGAGGCTTTAGGAAGGGTAGGGTGTATGTAGACCAAGTGTTTTAAATCTTTAAAATGGTTTCCCGGCAATCCTGCGGAATGACTAACAGGCTTTGACCAGCGTCATTGGGTTTGTCCGCAGACACTATAGTCTTGTACAAAAGATAGTGTTTGAACTCAAACTTGTAAGAAAATTTCTTTCTCTGTATCACCTTGCCATTTAAAGCTAACTTTCGAGATTCCTCTAAGGAAGGACAAGTCTTTTGAAGACCCTCTAAATCTATGTGAGACAGCTCAATTGGCTTTCCTTTGGAAAGAACTAATGGGTGGATAGGTTTTACCTTAGACTGAGCTCTGGTAAGGACGTTAATTGTGTCTAGTTGTTGAAAAGATTGTGCCACACGTTTTCCACTGGTGTCTGCGTTGTCCAGTTTAAGTGACTGACTTACTAAAGGTGTTACCGGAGTTTCGTAACCATCAGCTCTCTGATTTAATTTATCCAACTGAATCTCATCTGGAACTATCTGTGAAGAAACAGAGATATTAGGTTCCAACCCTTCCTTGGAAACTCCAAATTCCAAACAGTCCTTTTCAGATGGGAAAGTAGCCCCTTGTACGTTCCCAACCAAAACAGAACACGAGGTTATCGGGGCAACTACGGCATCTACCCATCCTGAGAACCATTTGCACCTAACGAAACATCTGACTGTTGGAAAAGACTCGCTTCTTCCTAAATAGTCAGTTAATTTAGCGGACTTATAACGTGAAGAATCTAGGTTAGGGAAAAGCTTACTCGAGATAACAATACAGGAACATCCAGTGTCTCTAAGAATGGTTGACACATTCATGCCATTGACTGTACCTTCACTAAAAGGTGCGTTTATATTAGATTCGGCGAAACATTTACCGATATTTTCACCTTTTTTCTTAGGACAGTCGGGCCTTCTATGACCCCATTCATTACAGTTGAAACACTTTACTGTGAAGGCCGTGGAATTCCTTGGTATGGAGGGTTTGGATCCCTCAGATTGCTTAGGCACAACAGGCTTATATCTGCTATGCTCTTTAGGGTAGTTATTATGAGTGCACGCATATATATCAGCAGCTTGTGCCATTTCCGCAGCCGTATGAATGTTTCTTTCTTTAATGAATATTCGTAAGTCAGAGTTTACAGAAGAAAGGAATTGATCTCTTACCATCAGGTCTCGTAAAGATTCAAAATCGTGGTCAACCTCAGCACTATCAATCCATGAATCAAATAATCTGAAAAGTGTTGTCAAGAATTGCATATAATTTTGATTAGGAGTTATTTTAATGTGTCTAAACTCCGACCTGTAATGATGAGTAGTTTTTTTGAAAGCCTGAAGTATAGCTTTCTTCAGTAGGCTATAACTAGAAATAACATCAGAGGGTAGAGTAGAATAGACATTTAATGCTGAACCTGACAGTAGTAAGCCAAGCCTAGTAGCCCAAGAATCTGCTGGCCAGTCACAGAGAGTAGCAGTACTCTCGAATCGAGTAATATATGCCTCGATGTCATCTTGTTTTGAGAAAGGTGGTATTTGTGGCATCCTAATATTAGGTTCTTGGGAAGGGTATTCTAGTACCCCCTTCATCTATTTTCTGCTTAGATAGTTCTATCTTCTTGGCTTCTAATTCCAACCTTGATTGTTGTAACTCCCTCTGCTTAGCCTGTTCTTCAATTTCCTTCATTTTGAAGGATACCTCTCTTGCCTGAACTCTATATTCTCTAGCTATCCTTTCCTGTTCGAGTTTATCCTCCCGAGCTAGTCTTTCCTGTTCCTTTTTCTCTTCTCGAGCTAGTCTTTTTTCTTCCCGAGCTAGTCTTTCCTGTTCCTTTTTCTCTTCCCGAGCTAGTCTTTTCTCTTCAAAAGCTTCTTTCCTGTTCTTTTTTTTCTCTCTAGTCTCCTGAAGCTAATCTTTCCCGTTCTTTTTCCTGTTCCTCTTTCTTTACAATAGCCATTTTAGCAGTAATGTAATTATCAAGGCTTTGTCCAGTAAATCCCATTTCCTTTCCAGCTTTCAACCAGAAATCTAAAGAATCCATCTTGTAAAAAGAAATACTACGCACCCAACTTCAACTGACTTAATTAAAACTAACAGGAACGTCTGTTACAAAAGAGGGACACAGTCCGCACACTTTAAACTTCCCAAAGTAGAAAATGAAATAAATATTTCTCCCTGGAAGAATACACTTGTGGGCCCAATAGCCTTCACTAAGCAAAATACACACGGTTCACACAGGAGGGGTTATCATCAAAGTTCCCCAGGTCCAACAAATAGGTAAACTTCTAAACCGAACCTTAGAACCAAACAACGGTAAGTCAACCAGACTACCAGTAATGACTTGACACCTCAACTAACTCACCCTTTTCTATCTTAAATGTTATACTCACAACCAGTTGAACCATCAGGACGATGTTGCTTCAAGAGTCGTATCCTGGCAAGGTCGCCATTGTCAGTGGAACGCCTTCCATCTGAACAAAAGAAACTAATGGAAAAATAAATAAATAAAGAAACGACTAGGAAAAATAAGAATAATGATTTTTGAGGATTTTACTTAAAATTTAAATATAATAAAAAAAATGGCCTTCGGTTCTTGTAGTTGGGCAGGAGTAGGTAAGGCCCTGGATAGATCTGATATTATTGATGTAGGTTATCCTGGGCGGATGGTGATAGTCCGATGTTTTGGAATCTCCTACCACTTGGATGGAGCACCACAAGTACAACAGGTAAGGGCCAGTAGTAGTCCAATAATGTTTATAAGTCTCATTAACACATGTCTTGCTCCTTTATCTGCGTCTACCCTGGATGACCACGCCAGGGACAGAGCTGGTAATAAGAAAAATAAACTGGTTACCAATGGTCATGATAATATAACATTTAAGAATGGAAAAGAATGATAAATGCCAAAATCATTACTGGTAACCAGCAAACAAAAGAAAGGAACAAACAGTAATACTCCTGGTAGATCACCCTACCTGATTAGGAGAAGAGTGGAGGTGAAGTGACTCTCCAAACTTCAACCCACACCAGGTAAGGTCAATATTACCAGGAGTAGAAATTTGAACAAATCAGACACCAAGAACTAGTTTCGCCCCTGCCCGCCAGAGGGGGGGGGGGGGTGCGCGACGTAACTCGCTAATGGTTCCTGGTTGCCTGAACAACCTTAACCCCACTTATGCCTACTTTTCCCTCACAATATTATTTGCTATATTCCTCCATTTTAGGTGCCTTAAGTTGAAATCCCCCAGGAGCAAGATGTTGGGTGCAGGAGCTGACAGATTTTCCAGACAGTGGTCAATTTTTAACAGCTGTTCCTGGAATTGCTGGGATGTTGCATCCGGAGGCTTGTAGACTACCACAATGACTAGGTTTTGGTTCTCGATCTTTACTGCTAAAACTTCCACTACATCATTTGAGGCATTAAGCAGTTCTGTGCAAACAAGTGACTCTGCAAGGTACAGGCCAAATCCCCCTCTTTTGCCTGTTCACTCTGTCACATCTGTATAGGTTGTAACCTGGGATCCATATTTCATTGTCCAAGTGATCCTTTATGTGGGTCTCAGTGAAAGCCGCGAACATTGCCTTTGCCTCTGCAAGCAGTCCACGGATGAAAGGTATTTTGTTGTTTGTTGCTGGCTTTAGACCCTGTATATTTGCAAAGAATATCATCGGACTGGTGGTATTGTTGGTACTGGGGGGGGATTTTTTTTCCGGCATTAGTATCTGTATCTGTTGGTTTGGAGTGGAGGCCATCGACTGTGGTTCCACTCCAGGAGTGACTGGATTTGGTGTACGATTTCTGCCATTTCCTGGCAGTTTTTTTTCCTTCCTGGCACTAAAAAACCTCTCCCTCTTGAGTGGCTGTGGCTACCCAGGTTTTCCCATGGCCTGGATGTTTTGTATCTTTTTGTCCCCTTTAGATGGTGTGCCTGGCAATTTAAGTTATAGCACAGTCTTTCCTGTACTGAAGAGGTACACATTTCAGGGTGAAAAACCTTACAGGAAGGGAGTTTGCATTTTCCTGTTGTCATATGGGCACGGCATTTTCTAGGGTGGTCATAGTTGCACGTCCCATCTGTTTTTCCAGATTTCCCATGCCCGCAGATACCAAGTGCATAGTATGTGCACAGGCTTGGTTTCCGTTTGCCTTGGGTTTCTGTGACTATTCCCTGTTGGTGCATGTTTACCTGTCTTATTCCTATCCTCCCTAGCACCAACAATTGTAAACGTATCTAAAATATATTTAGCTGGATTAGGCTAAATTAAATTGTGCTTGTTATAATAAGGTTAGGTAAGTTTTCTAAGATTCTTTTGGTGCAAAATTATGAATTTTTACATTAATGTTAATGAAAAAATATATCTATAAACATGTAAGAGAAAATTTTAGAAAGGACTTAAAATGAGTTCTTACTAAATGACCAGTTTTACCTATTAGGCACGACATATGCACCTACCATCCGACTTATGACCTGCTCGACTTACGACCATGTTTTTTATGCCAACTTTCTGGGAAATAAACAACTATTTGTGCTGTACACAGTGTTTATCCTAAACCTTACACTATAAAATACAGTACTAACAGCATAAAAAGTAAAGTAAAACATGAAATACCAGAATAAAACAATAAAATAAAGTCATTACAAAAATGTGATGTTGATATTCAGTAGTAAAGTTCGACTTACGACCAGTTTCTCGGAACCGAACTCGGTCGTAAGTCGGATGGTAGGTGTATGTATATATATACACTATATCAATGCACCATGCAGAAACAAGCGGGTATGTACAGAGAAAGATCGCAGTCAGCAGGATTCATTGCTGCTACTAGGAGACAGACAAGATTCCCAGGCAGCACTCTTATCCACTCAGCCACAAATGCCTCATAAGTTGGGCAGTCTGGTTCACAAGCCATGTTTCTTTCCCAACCTGGGCACGTCAGTGAGCCTCAAGCATGGATTCAAGTTACTGTATTTCAGTCTTCTGTCCTGTCTATCAACGAGCATGCAGAATTGTACTCCGATGTCGTCAACATTCTAACGCCCTTACTTTATCATCCTTCCTTGCTGAAGGCCCCACCTTTGACACAGACTCCCTCTGACTTTTTGACAGCAACTGATTTATTACACAAACTTTGATACTCCTTCCTTTAGTACTCCTCACAGCCCCCCCCCCAACTTTACCTTTATTGTCAGCTCCACCCTTACTTATCCTTTTATCCTGCATCAATTCCTGCCCTGTAGTGCTGTATGACCCTAGTCGGTTTAGTGCTTCTTTTTTCTTAATAATAATCTACTTCTACCACCACTACTATCTACTTGGTTGTCTCATTGTCATCTGATTGTCTTTATACAGTCACCAGAGATCAGGAAACCTTGAATGAATGATAATGATAATTCATATGGCTTCAGTGTGGGTTTGGAGTGGCTGGGTGAGGCAACAAGTATCCATGACAACATCTTGTTCCAGTCCCTTTTCAAAATATGCTATATCTTACTGGTCACTGTAACCTGTCATGTTTTCTGATAGGCAAAACAATTTCGGCTGATTCAACAATCTTGGCTGACATATTTACTGAGCATGTAATCCTGAAGGCTTAGGTAACTCCACCCCCACCAGGGCGAGGTGTCTGTATCTAGCTGAATCCTGCACTTGTAACGTGTTTGTCCACTTCATTCCCCTATAATTTTTTACACTCTTTTGTTCCTTTTGCCTTTCAATGAACTAATGTATGCTCTTGCCCTTTAAAACCCTTTACCTGGAACTCCTAGGAAAATGCAAAATTCGAAATGTCTTTCCTATGAGTCAATAGAGTATCTCAATGTATGAAAAATGAGCCTATATCTGTTGAGTTTATCTGGAGAGAGTTCCGGGGGTCAACGCCCCCGCGGCCCGGTCTGTGACCAGGCCTCCTTAGGTCAGTGTCCCAGGATGCGACCCACACCAGTCGACTAACACCCAGGTATCCATTTTACTGATGGGGAACATAGACAACAGGTGGAAAGAAACACGTCCAATGTTTCTACTCTGGCTGGGAATCGAACCCAGGCCCTCACCGTGTGAAGCGAGAGCGTTAACCACCAATTGCGAATATTCAACGCATATACATATATGGGTCCACCTGGTAAAGGGTGCCAAATTTTGAATGTTGCAAAGTTGCAATTGTTAATAAAACACCAAATAAGTATTTTTCTAATTTATTATGCAAATAGACAGTATCAAAAACATAAATGGAAATGTTTCCAAACATTTTTTTAAGTCTACAAAAAATATAAAGATGAACCAAAGAGCAACATGGACACATTGCAATGAGATAAAACTTGCAAGTCCCATTTTCATTAATTTTCTGAGAAAGAGCAATCATTCTTGATGACTGTTTGCTAGAATGAAAGGCTATGAAGCAATTTCTTCCCTTCTTGATGCATAGATTTAGTTTGCATACGACACAGGAAAATGAGGATGTGACAGGAGTTTTCTTTGTGCTGCAATGCTTGCACGTAAATATCTTGGCATTCACTGGCCAGTGATTTTTCGTTGAATCATACCTCACATTGTCATCAGGCCATTCTGCACATTATGAGAGTCCTTGTGATCTTCTTGGGTTTCTTCTTTCTTCTGAGTACTGTTGTCAGAAGTCTTCATCATTATGCACAAAACAAGGAATGTAAATCTGAAATCACAGAATATTGCACTGAAATAAACTGTAGCAATATTGCAAATAATAATCACTAATCAAAAATTACTGCACAACACAACACTACATAAAAAAAATTCTGAAAGAAAAAATTTAATGGCAGCACAATATTTGCACAAGAGTCTTTGCAGAATGAGGCAATACTGCAAAAATAAAAAATTGCACACACAAGAAAATGCAGTTTATACAAACAATAAAAAAAAATTATCAAGGAATGAACTGATTGAACACTAACTCTTAATTGCAGCTTAAGCAAACTTACTGAACAAACAAAAGAATGAATTACTTTAAAAAAAGAAGTTAAAAATTGCACTAAGAGTGAATTTGTTCAATGAAATATGAAAAATAACAGAAGGCATAAAACACAAAACAGAGAAAGGTTAATACTTACAATGAGGCAGGAACAAATCAATATATGCACAATACAGTGGACCCCCGCATAGCGACTTTAATCCGTGCAAGAGGGCTCATTGTTATGCGAAATGATTGGTATGCGAATGAATTTTCCCCATAAGAAATAATGGAAATCAAATTAATCCGTGCAAGACACCCAAAAGTATGAAAAAAAAATTTTTACCACATGAAATATACATTTTCCTACACACAAAGAGAAGGATACATGCACAATAGTAGAGTAGTACATGCACAGTATATATTGTGCATGTACTACTCTACTAAATGAAGAATAAATGACACTTACCTTTATTGAAGATGCAGCAATGACTGATGAGACACTGTGTCCTGGGAGTGCCTTTTCCTCCTGAGTACTGTAGGTCCTGTTTGGCATTTTCTTCCAGAACAGGCCTTATCACACTGTGTATGTCACTACGATTCTTAAATCTCTCAAACCAACCTTTGCTGGCTTTAAATTCACCAATATGAGCACTAGTTCCAGGCATTTTTCCCTGTTCACCTGGGTGTTAGTCGACTGGTGTGGGTTGCATCCTGGGAGACAAGATTAAGGACCCCAATGGAAATAAGTTAGACAGTCTTCGATGACACTGACTTTTTTGGGTTATCCTGGGTGGCAAATCCTCTGGGGTTAATTGTTTCTTGGTATTCTCAATAAGCCACACCAACAACGGTGCTACAGCAGCAGCAGCAGCTGACAGTGCTACAGCAGCAGCAGACGATGCTACAGCAGCAGCAGACGGTACTACAGCAGCAGCAGACGGTACTACAGCAGCAGCTGACGGTGGTACAACAGCAGCAGCAGCTGAAGGTGCTACAGCAGCAGCAGCAGCAGCTGACAGTGCAGCAGCAGCAGCTGACGGTGGTACAGCAGCAGCAGCAGCTGTACCACCAATAGTAGCGATGGTTGATTGGGGTTTATTATACAACCTGGCCAGCTCGGAGACACTCACTCCACTTTCATACTTATCAATGATCTTTTTCTTCATCTCTATAGTAATTCTCACCCTTATTGCTGTAGGGTTGGCACTAGAAGCTTTCTTGGGGCCCATGGTCACTTATTTTGCAGATAAAATCACCAAAAACACTGTAATAATACGAAATGTTCCGATTGTATGCTTGGATGTTACCGCGGAGGCTGGTTGGTAAACAATGCCACCGGCGGCACATGTGAGGCTGGCTAAGGGCGCACATTGGATGCGTCTCGGACGAAGAGTGGTGAGCGGGTGTTTGAGCGGTATGCGAGGCAAAATTTTTGCGATAAAAGCGAGCGGTATGCGGATTGAACGTTATGTGATGCCGACGGTATGCGGGGGTCCACTGTACTATGATAATTTTCTTGCAATATGGTCTTGTGTTGACAAAAATTGGAAATAATTGTCTTGCTTCAAACAAAATAATGGCACTATTGTCTGTGGATATAGAACAAATTAGACACTGGCTAAATTTATTTATTTATTTATTTATTAACAATTTGAGCACACATACAGAGGTACAAAAAAATACAGATAAGAACAGCATGCCAAAGCCACTTATACTATGCATAGCATTACGGGCTGGCTTAAAATTAACTTAAGATTAACTAAGCAATGATGAAATCAGTGATAAAACATTAATGTAAACAGATTACTATAAAGCACAAGTGAGTATGTATTACAAAGACAGGTCATATGGTTGCATGCATTGTTGTACATTCAGTCGTATGGAGTATTCTGTTAGGTAGTGTATTTAAAAAATAATAAAGTTAGATTGGGTTTTAGGTTTAACATTTATGTGATATAATTGTGAGAAACATTTAAGATATACAATTTATAAGGTTCAGTTATTCAGTATTTATTTGGTTTTGGGTGAGTAAGTGATCTTTGAGAAGAGACTTGAATTTATAAACAGGTAGTGTTTCTTTTATATTTACAGGTAATGAATTCCAGATTTTAGGGCCTTTTATGTGCATTGAGTTTTTGCATAGTGTGAGATGGACACGAGGAACATCAAAGAGTGATCTGTGCCTTGTGTTATGGTCATGTGTTCTGTTGAGGTTGGCAAGGAGATGTTTGAGGGGAGGGTTAATATCAGAGTTAAGTGTTCTATGTATGTAATAGGTGCAGTAATAAGTATGGATGTTTTGTATGGTGAGTAGGTTTAGTGTATTGAATATTGGTGGAGTGCGCTGCCTGTAGTGAGAATTTGTTATCATTCTAACTGCAGCCTTTTGTTGGGTAATTAGTGGTCTGAGATGGTTAATTGTTGTTGAGCCCCATGCACAAATTCCATAGGTGAGATAGGGGTAAATAAGAGAGTGATATAGGGCCAGGAGGGCTGACTGTGGAGCATAGTACCGTATCTTCGATAGTATGCCTACAGTCTTGGAAATTTTCTTAGAAATTTGTTGTATATGTGTATGAAATTTGAGTCTATTATCAAGGTGGATTCCTAAGAATTTTCCCTCTGTTAGCTTTGTGATAGGTGATCCGTTTATCATTATGTTAAGAGGGGCATCTGTAGCTCTGTTACCAAACTGAATGAAGTAGGTTTTGTCAATGTTTAGTGTAAGTTTGTTAGTCCTCATCCAGGTAGATATTTTCTGTAATTCGGTATTTACAGTATTGGCTAGCGTGACTGGGCTCAGGTGGGAGAAGACGTATGTAGTGTCATCTGCAAATAGTGTGGGTTTGAGTAATTGCGAAGCATTTGGTAAGTCATTTATGTATAGGAGAAAGAGAAGAGGGCCAAGGACACTTCCCTGTGGGACACCAACTGTAATTGGTTGTGCAGAAGAGTTTGCCCCATTTTTTTTTTTTTTTTTTCAACAAGTCGGCCGTCTCCCACCGAGGCAGGGTGACCCAAAAAAAAAGAAAGAAAATCCCCAAAAAGAAAATACTTTCATCATCATTCAACACTTTCACCACATTCACACATTATCACTGCTTTTGCAGAGGTGCTCAGAATACAACAGTTTAGAAGCATATACGTATAGAGATACACAACATATCCCTCCAAACTGCCCCATTTGCGTACACATATTGGCTTCTGTTGCTGAGGTATGACTTGAGGTAGTTGAGGGAGTGCCCTCTTATACCACAGTGTGACAATTTTACGTGGAGCAAGTCATGGTCAACTGTATCAAAAGCTTTACGTAAGTCAATGAAGATCCCCAGTGGGACTTCTTTTTTCTCTATTGCAGTGTATATATGTTCTAGCATGTGTATAATAGCATCATTAGTATTTTTATTAGGCCTGAATCCAAATTGGCAGGGGTTGAGTATGTTTTGGGAGATAAGGTAGGAGTAGATTCGTTTATGAATTAATTTTTCGAAGATTTTTGAGAGAGGGTGTAAGTTGGATATTGGCCTATAGTTATTCAACTCTGTTTGGTCTCCTCCTTTGTGGATCGGGGTGACCCTTGCTATTTTGAGTACTGTAGGGAAGGTGGAGGATTCAATGGATTTGTTAAAGAGTGTTGCAATGATTGGTGATAGCACTTGTGACACTTTTTTGTATATAAAGGGTGGTAAGGTATTTAAATCTCCTGCCTTGTTTTTTGGTGCGTTGATAATAAGGGAGACTTTGTATGGGTTAGTCGGAGCTAGGAACAGTGTGTTCGAGTAGTTGCCGGTGAGGTAGTCATTTGGTGGGGTATCTGAGCTTGGGATTTTATTGGCAAGGTTTTGTCCCAAAGTGGAGAAGAAATCATTGAGTCTGTTTGCTGTTTCTGTTGGTGGGAGTTGGGGTTCATCTGATTTTGCTAATTTTATTTCGCTATTTCGTGATATCTTTTTTGTTCCCAGAATTTCTGATAGGGTTTTTCAGGTCTTTTTTATATCACCTCGTAAGTTGGATAATCTGTTCTCATAATACAATTTTTTTGCCCTTCTTATCAGGCTGGTTAGGATTGACGAGTAACGTTTTGTTTGGTCTCTGGTTATGTGACCCATTCTGTACCGTTTTTCATATTGGTGTTTTGTATTTATGGATTTGAGAATGCTGGGTGTTAGCCAGGGACTGTTCAGTCTCTTAGCTGTCATCTGTTTAGTTTTTTAGGGCAGTGCTTGTTATAGAGGTATTGGGTCCTTTTTAGAAAATTATTAATACATTCATCAATATCTGTATAGATTTCTAGCTCAGTGTGCCAGTCAATGTTTGCTACTGCTGTTGTGAAGTTATTAATATCTGCCTCATTGTGAAGTCTGAAGGTGACTTTACTAGTGTCTTGGGGTAGTTTACCAAGAGTTATGAGGAAAGTAGGGTAGTGGTCTGTGGTATTATCTGTAATTATGCCTGATTTTAAAGGGGATATGGTGTTGGTCCAGATGTGGTCAAGTAGGGAAACACTAGTCTCTGTAACTCTTGTAGGTTTTGTTACTGTTGGTAGCAACATACAGTTACTCATTGTGTTTGTGAATTCAGTAACGTGTGGGTCCTGGTCTTGCAGGAGATTTATATTGAAGTCACCTGAGAGTAGTAAGTGATCTTTGTTCATGCGTGCATCAGTTATCATACTTCCTAGGTTTTGACTAAATTGGCTAATGTTTGACTGTGGAACTCTGTAGATGTTTATCAATGTGAGAGGTTTTTGTAGGTATTTGGATTTGAATTTGGCTATTATATATTCCCCATGTTCATCCCTTGTGCAAGTATTAGTGATACATTCTAGTTGGTCTGAGTAGTATATGGCTGTGCCACCCCCTTGTTGGTCTGGCCTACAGTTGTGTATGGCTGTGTAACCAGGAATGGCATAGACATCTGTACTATCAGGCTTTAGCCAGGTTTCAGTTAGTGTAATGATGGACATATTGGCATGTAAGGAATTTAGTAATGCTATGAGGTCATCGTAATGCTTGCTTAAAGATCTGATATTGTAGTTAAAGATAGTTATGTTGTTGTTGGCACTGAGAAGTGCCTTTGATTGTTCTGCAGTGTAGTATTATTATTATAATCAAAAAGAAGCGCTAAGCCACAAGGACTATACAGCGCTGCAGGGTAGGGAAGGAAGCAAGGGAATTGGATGGCAGAAGGGAGGGGGGATGATCAGCAGGTTACAGAAAACAGCGGGGCAGGGGATAGTATGGGGGTAGAAGGTAGCAAGAGATTGAAGTAGAAAGGGCTGAAGGTATCAGAATTTGTGAAGTAAGTCAGTCGTTGTCAAAAAGTCAATGAGAGAGTCCGGATGAAAGGTGGGTCCATCAGCGAGAAGGGAAGGTAAAGAGAGAGCAGCGGAGCGAAGATGACGACAGAGGTAAATTCTGCGTGCTCGTTGATAAAGTGGGCAGTCCAACAGAATGTGGCTGACTGATAATGGAGCTTGGCAATTCTCACAGAGAGGAGCAAGACGCCTCTCCATGAGATATCCATGAGTAAGACGAGTATGGCCAATGCGAAGACGGGAGAGAGTAGTCTCCCAACCTCGACACTGGTGATAAGAAGACGGCCAGTAACCTATACTCGGTTTAATAGACTGAAGTTTGTTGCCGAGCATAGCAGACCAATGTTGTTGCCAATGGGTGTGAAGGTGGGAAGATATTGCAGCAAAATAGTCCGTAAATGGAATACCTCTATAAGAAACTGGTAGGTCATGTACTGCTGACCGCGCAGCAGTGTCTGCCTGTTCATTGCCCTGTACGTCAACATGACCAGGGACCCAACAAAAAACAATATCTTTATGCTTGGTAAAGATGCGGCGTAGCCAAAGTTGGATACGGAGGACTAAGGGGTGAGGTGTATCAAATTTTTGTATAGCCTGTAAAGCACTAAGGGAGTCTGAGACAACCACAAATGATGACACAGGCATAGATGCAATACGGATAAGTGCTGTAAGGATGGCATATAATTCAGCAGTAAAAATACTAGCCGAAGATAGTAAATGCCCTTGTACGACGCTGTCCGGAAACACTGCTGCGAATCCTACGCCGTCAGAAGACTTAGAGCCATCTGTGTACACAGCAATGGCATGAGAATGAGAGTGAAAGTGGTCAAGAAAAAGAGAGCGGGAAGCGACCATAGACAGTTGGGCTTTCGAGCAAGGGAGGGAGAAAGAACAGACTCGAACAGCTGGAACTTCCCAGGGGGGTAGGGAAAAGTGAGATGCTACATGTACATAGAAAGGTGGTAGTTGAAGAGAAGACAAGAGCGAATGAAGGCGAAGAGAGAAGGGACGGAGTAAACAGGGGAGGCGAACAAATAAAGAATGTCTACTAATATCAGTGACCATTCTATAAATGGAAGGATTGCGGAGATCATGAGAGCGTACATAGTAGCACAGGCAATGGGCATCACGGCGATCGGATAAGGATGGAACGTTCGCTTCTGCATAGAGGCTCTCGACAGGGGAAGAGCGGAAAGCACCAAGGCATAAACGTAATCCTTGGTGATGAATGGGGTTAAGGCTAGAGAGAGTAGCAGGAGATGCCGCTGAATAGATCTGGTCACCATAATCAAGTTTCGATAAAATAAGGGTGGAATGTAGGCGAAGGAGGGTTCGACGATCAGCTCCCCACGAAAGATGAGCAAGGGTTTTAAGAAGGTTCAGCCGGCTGTGACAAGTTGCCTTCAGAGAGGTAATGTGAGGTTTCCAGGATAACCTACGATCAAAGAGGAGGCCCAGAAACTTGACTGTATCACGTTCAGGGATACGGGAGCCATAGAGGTACAAAGGATGATCGGAGATGACAGAGCGTCTAGTGAAAGTGATTTGGTGGGTTTTAGTGCTGGAAAATTTAAACCCACGTGTGGTGGCCCAATTGGAAACACGGTCGACTGCATGTTGGAGAGAAACTGTAAGGAGGTGACAGTCAGCGCCTGCACAGGCAATAGCAAAGTCATCAACATAGAGTGATGACCAAATATTTGATGGAAGACTAGAGGCCAAATCATTAATAGCAAGGAGAAAAAGTGTTGTGCTCAGAACACATCCCTGGGGGACACCTTCAGCTTGGATAAAGTCCGGGGAGAGCACATTATTAACCCGAACACGGAAATGCCTGTCAGTTAAAAAGTTCTTAAGGAAGGATGGTAGATTGCCTCGAAGGCCTAAGGAGTGGGCTTGGGCTAAAATATTATACCTCCAAGTTGTGTCATATGCCTTCTCAAGGTCAAAAAATATGGCAATAACTGAGTGGTTATTCGCAAAGGCATTACGAACATACGTATCCAAGCGTAGTAAGGGGTCTATGGTAGAACGTCCCTTACGAAAGCCATATTGACGAGTGGAGAGACTGTTGTGTGTCTCTAAATACCACACTAAACGTCTATTTACTAGGCGTTCCATTACTTTGCAAACTGCACTGGTAAGAGCAATGGGATGATAGTGGGAGGTTTCATGTCCCGTAGTGCCTGGTTTGCGGAAAGGGAGAACAATGGCAGATTTCCACAGCTGTGGAAGAACTCCTTGTGACCAAATAAGATTGTAAAGGCGTAATAGGACTGCAAGGGCTGACTGATGTAAATGTTGTAGCATACGAATATGAATGTCGTCGGGCCCAGCTGCCGATGATCGACAAGCTGAGAGTGTTGCCTCCAGTTCTTGAAGTGTAAAAGGCACATTATACTGTTCTTCTCTGAGAGAAGAAAAGTCCAAGGGTGCTAACTCTCTGGCAGACTTTGAGGAAAGAAATGAGGGGCATAGATGGAGTCCCTGAGAAATACGGACCAGATGATTGCCAATTTCATTGGCAACATCTAGTGGGTTTGCTATATCAACACCGGCAATCCGCAGAACAGGAGCCGGGTCAGGAGAATATTTACCACTCAGTTTTCGTACTTTTTTCCAGACTGCACTCATAGAGGAAGCAGAGGTGATGGTGGAGACATAATCTCGCCAGCAAGTGTGTTTAGCGTCACGGATGACACGGCGAGCGATCGCACGCTTCTGTTTAAAATCAAGGAGTCGCTCTGTGGTTCTATTGTACCGGTACCTGCCCCATGCAGCGCGTTTCAAACGTACTGCACGAGCACAAGCAGGAGACCACCAAGGCACGCATTTCTGAGAATGCCTGCCCGAAGTTTGGGGTATAGCATGAGAAGCTGCGGTGAAAACGGAGGATGAGAAGAGGTGTAAAAGCTCATCGATGGAGGACGAAGAAGGAACCTCTTTAAAAACAGTTAGGTGTGAGTAAAGGTTCCAATTTGCCCGATTAAATTGCCAGCGTGGGGTGCGAAGAGGTGGCGAATATGAAGGGGAAGTAAGAATGATTGGGAAATGATCGCTGTCATGTAAGTCCGGAAGAACAGACCAAGTGAAGTCTAATGCGGTGGAGAAAGAGCAAACTGAGAGATCGATGCAAGAGAGAGTATGAGTCCGAGGATCAAAATGGGTGTGAGTACCTGTATTTAAAACATGGAGGGGGTGGGTGGCAAGAAAAGCCTCTAACTGAATTCCACGGGAATCACAGTGAGACCCCCCCCCCAGAGGAAATGGTGGGCATTAAAATCACCAAGTAACAGAATCGGTGGCGGTAATGACGAAACAAGGAAGGCAAAATCCGGAATAGATAATGCCCGAGAAGGAGAGAGATATAAAGAACAGAGCGTATACCACCTATGTAAGTGGATACGGGCTGCTGTGTAATGCAGCGAAGTATGAACAAATAGCTGATGGTACGGAATATCAGTGCGGAGAAGAAGGGCACTTTCATTAAAGGTCCCATCAGGAAAAGGATCTGAAGAATACAATAAATTATAGCCTGAGATGTGAGAAATAACAGCAGAGTGTAATTTTGGTTCCTGTAAGCAAACACCAACAGGGGCAAACTGGGAGAGTAACATCTGAAGCTCACCCCGATTACCCCTGAGGCCGCGTATATTCCACTGTAAATAGGCCATGATTGGCAATGATAAAGATACTTGAAATCCGCAGGTAAGGGTTCCTACGGACTAGAAGGGTTAGAAAAGTCCACATGCGGAGGCAGTGGAAAATGTTCAAGCAGCGAAGGAACGGTGCGCTGTGAAGAAAGGAGTTGCGCAGATGGAGCAGAGGAGAGAGAAAGAGCGGAAGGTGGATCAGTGTCCATTGATGGTTTGGTCTCTGCAATATATTCAGAGATTGCTTCAAGTGTTTCGGAATTCAGAGATGTCGTATGGGAGACAATATTGGGAATGGTAGGGGGAGGATGAGTAAAGATTGGAACTGTATTGGACTGTACCAAGGTAGGGGGGGGCAAAAGGGTGGAGGGAACTGGAGAAGCGTGGCAGGGGACAGAAGAGGCAGGAACCTGGGAGGTGGCAGAAGAGGAAGAAACTTGGGAGGGAACAGGGGAGGAAGGTACATTACGAGGAGGAGGGTGAACCTCTGCACTTGTAACTGAGCCAGTGAGAGGGGAAGAACTAGGGACAGAGACAGGGAGGGTAAAATGAGGAGGTGGAAGATGGGTAGGAGGTGTTACCGGACCTTTTTTTGACTTTTGAGAAGTAGAGGGACGATTGGGAGGAGGTGTCGTACGAGGTCTCGTCGATACTGAGGCTTGTGAGAGAGAACTCGAAGAAGCGAGATTAGACTGAGGCGTTGAAGTAGGGACGTCTGAGCCGAGGACAGCAAAAGGATTAGATACAGGAGTGATTATGGGAGAGGTAACCACAGAGGTGGGTGTAGAAGATGGGATACTAGAAGTGGGGGGACGTTTTGAAACACGGGAATAAGAAACACGTGGGAGTCTCCCTTGGAGGCGGAGATGAGAAAGCCATGGCATAAGGGAGACCTTCTGTCTCTTTGAGGTAACGGATTTCCCGCTCGTTTAAATAGACCTGACAACGGCGAAAGTACGAAGGGTGAGCCTCATGACAGTTAAGGCAAGAGGGAGATCGATTGCAAGACGTATTAGAATGGTCATCGGCACCACAGACTGGGCATTCGGCGATAGATCTGCAATATTTCGCTGGATGGCCAAATCGCCAGCAATTTCTACACTGTTGTGGTGTAGGGATCACCTTTCGAACTTGTAACCGATGTCCTGCTATATAAACTGAGGATGGGAGTTCTCGGCTGTCAAAAGTTAAACGAGCCACATTGCTAGGGTATCGTCTCCGCCCACGGGCAGGAAGAACGTAAGTGTCTACCTTGAGGATTGGGAGATCTTGGAGTTCCAGCTGTTCTAGAATGTCGGTGCCACATGTATGGAAATTTTGTTGAACTATGGTATGGGGCAGAATGACGGTACCACTACAAGAATTGAGGGAATGATGTTTTTCAAGAGTGACAGGAAAAGTATCGATATGGGAAAGACGAGAGATCTCATGAGCCTGGGTAGCATTCTGTACGGTAATGATGCGCGTACCGCTCTTAAGAGCATGAAAAGAAATATCTTTACCAACATGGCATAGGAGTGCCTTGCCAATACTATGGTCAGAAAGATAGGCAGTAGAGGAAGTTGGTCGTAAAGTGAAGAATTTAGTCCACTGTTCAGTCTGAAACTGAGCGTGGAAAGGTAGTGAAGGATGTGTCGATCGTTTCTGAGAAGAACGAGAAGGTGGAGAAGTATCATCAGCAGGTAATTGTCGTTGACGTTTAGGCGTGGGACCAGAGTTGGTCCGACGTGGAACGGGTCGGCGATTTGAAAATTGCCGCACCGTAGAGGGAGAGGCCGGAAGCATAGTCAGAGGAGAGCGAAGGTCCGATAAATCGAAGGAGTCAGTCGAGGCCTCAGTACCTGAAGCGGGTGAGGAAACAGCACCGGCAATAGGTACAGAGGCATGAGGAATGTCTGAAGAGTGGTCCAAAGATGAGGCAGGGTCAGAACGGGGTGCGGTATCAAGAAGGGGCCCGGGGGTACCAGGTTCATGGACTAGGGCTGCCATGGTTAGGTTACTTCTTTCTTTTTGTTTTTAAGAAAAAAAAGAAAGAAGAAAAGAAAATAAAAAAAAATAAAAAAAAAAAGGGGGGACCGGGGAGGGATAGGTCCTAGGAGGAATGAAAGGGCCAGAAATCTCCCTCCGCGCCCAAGAGGACCTCAGCACCGCAAGTAGCGCAGATGCAGCATGGAACCCGTGCCATACCCTACCCATCATGCTAGTAAACTAACAATCCGGGATAACAACCTCACATCTGCCGAGCTACCTCGGTGGACAAAAGAGAGGGCGGCCAGATATCCTCCACAAAGCATACCTCCTTCGGCCACCACCCCCGGAATCCGAAAGGTGGCTTCCAGAGATACACTCATCGCCCGAAAGACACCCAAAGCTACTCCGGGATACCGGAGAGGGATCGGGACATCCCCAGGCGATCCAGATTCCACGGCAAACTACGCCACCGCTAAGAACCTCAACGGAATGGGATGGACCCCGGTATCCTTTCTCCTACCTAGGAACTAGCGCGCCTGTGGGAGAAATCCCAAAGGACAAAAAGAGGAAGGGCAAAAGGGAGGAGTGGGGAGGAGGAGGAGGAAAGGAAAAAGGGGAGGATGGGATAGGGGAGGGGAGATTGGGGGGTAATTAGGTTCGGTCTGAGGAAGAAGACCGATAGGTCTAATTCCTCAGACCAAGAGCCTCTTCACCACGCCAAGGAGCCCCCCTTGAAGAGGTGCAGTGTAGTAATTACAGTAACTGTTTGATTCATTTAAGTCATTAAATAAGAGGTTGGTATCAGGATCAATGCTTGTAATCATAAGATTTGTAGTGAATCTATAGTTAGAATTAAGTATAAAACAAAGTAAATAGTCTTAAGCTAAAAAATAGCACCTGAATTATTTAACAAATGTAAAATAATGAGCTAAGGTAGTTTTTTTTTTTTTTTTTTTTAAGCTAAAATAAAGGAGACAATATAAAAGGGACTAATACAAATAAAGTGATGATCAAATAATGGAGCTTGGGAATATGATAGTAGGTAGTACTATAAAGGTAATTCTTTAAAGTTAGAATTATAGTATAAAATTATAATATAAAAGGGACTAATATAAGTTGTGGTGAACAATGAAGTGGTAATCAAATAAATGAGCTTTGGAATATAATGGCAAAATTGTGAACTTATTCTACTTTAGCACCTGAGAATAGCACCTTGATTATTTTAACAATTGTGAATATATAAACTAGGGTAGTTATATAAAGCTAAAATAAAGGAGAAAATATATAAGGGACTAAAATTAAGTAATGGTAAACAAAGTTAAATGGACAGATGGTCACTATGAAATAATATTGGTTTAGGAGTAAGATCTGATTTGTAATATTAACCCTTTGAGGGTTTTGGTCGTACTAGTACGTCTTACGCGTAGGGGTTTTTGACGTACTAGTACGCATAAATTCTAGCGGCCTCAAATCTAGTGGGAGAAAGCTGGTAGGCCTTCATATGAAAGAATGGGTCTATGTGGTCAGTGTGCACAGTCTAAAAAAAATCCTGCAGCACACAGTGCATAATGAGAAAAAAAAAACTTTGACCATTTTTTTGGAATAAATCAGCGACTTTGCAGTGTATTTTCGTATGGTATTTATTTTTGTATTCTAGTTTTCTTGGTCTCATTTTATAGAATGGAAGACATATTACAGAAATTGAGATGATTTTGACTGGTTTTACAATGAAAGGTGCCTTGAAATTGAGCTCAAAGTAGCAGAAATGTTCGATTTTTACCAAACTTCAAAAGTAAACAAATCGTGCCAAGCGTGCAATACACGTCAACTGGTGAGTCTAATATTCTTTCACAAGTGCACCAATAATATTTATACCATTTTTTACATTAATGCAGTAGTCTGCATAACAGTAAATCTTAAATTTTTTTTGAGAATAAAAATTCAAAGTGGAAAGCAAAAGAATATAAGAGGGGCCTTGAGACGTGACTAATGACTAGAGGAAATGTCATTTTAGTGCCAGGAATGTCTTTCTTGTTTATTCTGGGCCCTATTCGGAAATTGGCATCTTTTGAAATTTGTGTGAAATTGGCAAAATTGCTAAATTCTGACCACTGTACTGGATAGTTGAATTTCATAAATGGGTGGTTTCTTGCACCCATTCGATAGAAAAAATGGAGTTCTAGCGAAATATTCATGTTTTTTGTCGACTAGTACAGTGAAATTGGCCGAAAATGGGGCAAAATCGCCGATGCGTAAACATCGCCGAGACCGCTAACTTTGCGAGAGCATAATTCCGTAAGTTTTCTATCAAATTTCAAACTTTTGGTGTCTTTATGATTGGGAAAAGATTCTCTATCTTTTCATAAGAGAAAATAATTTTTTTTTTTTTTTAAATTTGGCCGACCCTGAGAACGAGTTTCGGAGAGGGCCTGTCGACCCTCAAAGGGTTAAATAAATTGAGCAGTTTATTGCACAATAAAAAGTAAAAACAAATGAGGTAGTTGGTACTAGCTAGCAAAAGATAGTTTTGGTACTTGCAAAAAAGTACAGTGGACCCCCGCTTAACGATCACCTCCAAATGCGACCAATTATGTAAGTGTATTTATGTAAGTGCGTTTGTACGTGTATGTTTGGGGGTCTGAAATGGACTAATCTACTTCACAATATTCCTTATGGGGAAAAATTCGGTCAGTACTGGCACCTGAACATACTACTGGAATGAAAAAAGTTCGTTAACCGGGGGTCCACTGTAATTGGAATATACACTAATTGCATACACAATGAAAAGTGACTAAAAAACAAGTAGTGATAAACAAAATTAAATGGACAGGTAAGAATAATGAATATTATTAATTTGGAGTAAGATTTGACTTGTAATTTAAAATTATGAGCAATTAATAGCAGTAAGAAAGAAGTATAGAGTATTGGAGGTAGTTGGCATTAGCTAGTGATGAAAAATAATAAAAATAATAATGCACAATATAATAGTAACGTACACTATATGCACCACACGTATATATGTATTAAGGGCACTTATCTAATCTGTTACAGAAATGTCAGCTTTTCTAAGGAAGGTAGAGAAATCATGTTCGTTTGAGATGGTATATTGTTGTCCTGTTGATGTTTTCCTTACTAGTATTTTCCCATCTCGCGTGAAACACTGATGTATTTTGTTTTCCTGTTTAAGTTTTCTCAGCCTGAACAGAAGGTTTTGATGTTTTTTTGTTAGACACTCATTTATGTACACTCCATTTTTCATTGTAATTGCTGATTTAATTAGGTCCTTTCTTTTATCGTATGAATGAAGTCGGATCATTATACTGTGTTTACTTCCTGGTTTTCCTAGCAAACGTGTTTCTTTGATTTCATTGTTTTGCACGATGACTTGTACGTGGTTCTGTATTATCCTGATAGCAGTTTCTTTGCACTGTGCTTGTGTTATGCCACTAGGAATGTGTGGACTGTTTATTATAACTGCATCAGACAACTTATCTTGTTCAGTTTTGTCGTCTTTGAAATCAAGGTATTCATTTAGTCGAGTGTGCATGTTCTGATTCCAGTCCTTGATTGCTTCTTCAACCTTCATATTTATTGTTGTTATTTGCTCAGTGTGACTGGCTATAGCTGCTTTTAGAGTATTTTCTGTGTCAACACTTCCCGATGTAATCTTCTCTTCAAGGTTTTGGATCTTGTTCTCGAGGTTGGTTATCTTGGATTCTCGTCGCTCGAGTGTTGCTTTGATATCTTTGATTTCATTTTCTAGAGCAACGATGTAGTCCTTGATATTGTCAGGAATAATCATACCTGAGTTATCATGGGTGAATCCTTTGAAGGGAGTGGAGTTGGAGGGGGAATCAGCCATGTTTGTTGTTGTTGTTGTTGTTCTCTGGGTGGCGGTGGTGAGGGGGGTTGATGATACACCGGCGTCCTGCTGGGTAGACAAGTTGAGTTCTAGGGTCCTTGCTGTTATTCTATTATTACTGGTGTTGTTTCTTCTGCGATATCCTTTCATAGTATCACTGAAGTAGATACTGTGTAGCAATGGAGGAGAAGGCTTGTTTTCTCGGAGCTTGGGTTAAGTGGCTGTCTGGCAGCGGAGGCAGTGTTTGGGTTAGCAGGGCTGTCTTCCTTAGATCTTCTAATTTTGTCAAGATTTGGGTTACATTCTTAGTATTCTTGGGTCATGTTGTGGTCTACGTGGGTTCATGTAGTTGAACTTTCACTTAGGCCATCACAAGTTTTGATGAGCGATGTTTTTTTGAGAAAGAAGAGCTGGTAGGATACCGTTGCTCAAATAAATAGAAAATAAAAAGAATGAGCACAAAAGAACATTCAACATACAGTAAAATGGGAAATGAATTAATAAAAAAAATCAGCAAGAATACACAAATGCTGAGAGAGAAAAAATTAACTGAGACAACACTGAGTTGTGATGCAGAATATAGGATAACAGTTACTGAATTATTTTACTTCATAACTTACTGGGCAAGGAACACAGTACTGTGAACACACGATAATTGTGAAGTGTAAACACGTTTATACTGCTTATATAGTGCACACAACAGGGAAAAATGTTAAAGTACTTACTTCAAGTATATAAAAAAAAAAGGAACAGACAAAAATAAGGCACGAAAATTTAAACACTGAAGAAAGAAAAAAAAATTGCAAACAGGATGTAATGAACACAGTCTAATCAAGAGTCACTGAATATCACTAAGAAATCACTGAAAAAGAAATGTCACTAAGAAATCACTGAGAACAAAAAAAATCTCAACACTCACAAATGTCTATGTAAAAAGCTTATTATCACTGGAGCGATGTTAGTGAAGAATGAGGGTAGTGGAGTCTTGTGGCTGTCGGCGTCTCTCCACTACTCTCAACACTGTGATGTCTCGAAGAATTTGCGCTTAAACCCTTTATGGGGCAGGCCGCAAAATTTGTGTGCCTGAGCACGTGCCATCCTACTTGTGCCGTGCATCTAGATTCCCATTCTTTATTTCTGACCAATCACAAGCCTTCGCTGAATCACTTCAGCTAAGTGGTGCCGTCCTGTTCTCGCTTCCCATTGGTTGAGAGACCAAGATGTAAACACTTTTGGCTTGGTGTCGCCGAGAGTAACATTTTTTCATCTAGTGAGACTCAAATACCCTTGGATTTCATCCTGTTCCCTACTAGTATGTCTCATAACAATAAAAATACTTGTATGTTTCATAACAATAAAAATACTTGTACAGGTCTCCCTCAACATTCGCGAGGGTTAGGGGATCAAGAGCCTCGCGAATGTTGAAAAACCGTGAATGTTTGGTGCCCCCAATATATTGTAGGGAAATATAATACAATACTGCTTCCTTAACTTGTTGAACCATGAACAATCATAAAATACATGAAAACGTTGTAAACTGTACTAAATATATACATGTTATGCTTTAATAACATGTATGTTATTAAATACCACAGACTCCACCACTGCCTCCACCACTTCCCAAACCACTGCGAGTCCCTACTACCCTCCCTCCGACCCCCGCAACTGGCAGCCAGCCCTCCCACCACTCAGTGTTGTTTGTTCATTATTTGCTATTAAACTACAGTATAAATAATGTAAACCCATTCATGACTGCATATTGCATTGGCTATTCGGACAGGTATTAGACGGTGACATCATGTGTTTACTCTTGAACACAGCAAAGAATCAAACATTTCTGCTACTGCTAATAATAACAATAGTAATAATAATAATAATAATAATAATAATAATAATAATAATAATACGATATACGTAATTGAAGAAGGAAATTGTACAAAAATACGAGGGAGTGGTTGACACATCGTCAGTGTGGCTTTGTTTATGCTGGAGTGAGTGTTAGTCTCCCTGCTCTTCTACAATCTGCTCAATCTACAAGCACCAAACACGATGAATTATTGTGAAATGTTTGGAAGAGCAGGGAGACTAATGTTCACTCCAGCACAAACAAAGCCACACTGACGATGTGTCAACTACTCCCTCGTATTTTTGTACAACTTCCTTCTTCAATTATATCGTATTTATTATTATTATTATTATTATTATTATTATTATTATTATTATTATTATTACTATTGTTATTATTAGCAGTAGCAGAAATGTTTGATTCTTTGCTGTGTTCAAGAGTAAACACATGATGTCACCGTCTAATACCTGTCCGAATAGCCATTCCAATATGCAGTCATGAATGGGTTTACATTATTTATACTGTAGTTTAATAGCAAATAATGAACAAACAAAACACTCACCACACTGAGTGGTGGGAGAGCTGGCTGCCAGTTGCGGGGGTCGGTGGAAGGGTAGTAGGGACTCGCAGGTGGCGGGAAACTTGAATATAATTTGGCGGCTGGGAATTTGGTGGCTGGGAATTTGGCGGTTGGAAATTCGCGAATGTGCGAAGCCCGCGAAAGCTGAAAACGTGAATGTTGAGGGAGACCTGTATGTCTCATAACAATAAAAATTCTTTCAAATGAGCTAATGTAGGTAACAGCTCTTAGCTTGTCAATAAAGTTAGGAATCCTTAATCTGCAAATAGCTTGTCAATAAAGCTAGGGATCCTTAACCTTGTCAAAACCTGTGTAAAAAAAAAAGAGAGAGACCGAGAGGGAGAGAGAGACCGAGAGAGAGAGAGAGAGATCGAGAGAGAGAGAGAGAGACCGAGAGAGAGACCGAGAGAGAGACCAAGAGAGAGAAACTGAGAGAGAGAGACCGAGACCAACCGACCGACCCTGTATCTCTCTCCTCCACTCCAATAAGTACATATTTAGGACTCTGAGGCATTCCCAGTAATTTCAATGCTTTATTGGCTCTATGCGAGCCATATATGAAATCTGCATCTACTATAGTTCTGATAACTCCCTTGCCCTGGATGGAGACATCAGCATTGAGCACTGCACTTGAAAAAAATGAATTTCCATTAGGAAATTCATTTTTAAGGAAAGCTTTTGATACAGTAAACCACAGCATCCTATTCCACAAACTTGATCATTATGGCATAAGAGGCTATGCACTTACATATTTCAAATCCTACCTAACTAACAGGCAGCAATATGTCTCTGTTTAGGGGCTATTTCTTTTTAAGTTTTGCTCTAATCTAGTTAATAATAATTAAAAATAAATGGTCTGAAAAAAGAAAGATTTAGGTTTGGGAAATTCATTAATTATATTTTGAACAAAATCCTCTGAAAAATGTGAAGAGAGAGTGTGAGTATGAGGATCAAAATTGGTGGGGGTACTGGTATTTAAAACATGGAGGGGGTGAGAAGCGAGAAAAGCCTCCAACTGAATGCCGCGTGAGTCACAATGAAACCCCCCAGAGGAAATGGTGGGCATTAAAATTGCCAAGTAACAGAAGTGGTGGCAGTAAGGATGAAACAAGAAAGGCAAAATCTGGGATAGATAATGCCCGAGAAGGAGAGAGATATAAAGAACATACTGTAAACCACTTATCCAAGTGGATACGGGCTGCAGTGTAATGCTGCAGCGAGGTATGGACAAATAGTTGACAGTACGGAATATCATTGCGTAGAAGAAGGGCACTTTCATTAAAGGTCCCATCTGAGAAAGGATCTGAAAAATACAATAAATTATAGCCTGAGACGGATTGGAAAACAGATGAGTGTAATTATGGTTCTTGTAAGCAGACACCAACAGGGAAAAACCTGGAAAGCAACATCTGAAGCTCACCCCGATTACCCCTGAGGCCACGGATATTCCACTGTAAATAGGCCATGATTGGCAACGAGGAAAATACCAGGAATCCGCAGGTAAGGGCACTTACGGACTAGAGGGGTTAGAAAAGTCTACGTGCAGTGGCATCGGAAAACGTTCAAGCAGCGTAATTAGGTTCAGTCTGAGGAAGGAGACCGACAGGTCTAATTCCTCAGACCAAGAGCCTCTTCACCACAACAAGGAGCCCCCCTTGAAGAGGCTATAAATTCACAAACCAGTTGTACATCATATCTCTACCTCTTGCACTACCTATTCTTTCTTACTGTATACTGATACTGGAGTGCCTCAGGGAAGTGTCCTTGGTCCCCTGCTCTTCCTCTTATACATCAATGATCTTCCCAATGTATCACAACACCTGAAACCAATTCTCTTTACTGACGACACGACTTATGTCATCTCCCACCTAAATCTTGCCTCACTCAACACCACTGTTAATGAAGAGCTCCTAAAAATATCAATCTGGATGACTGCCAATAAGCTTACACTTAACACCGAAAAAATCCTTCTATATTCTGTTTGCTAACAGAGCAGGTGCTGCACAATTTCACATTAAGATTGACAGTGCTCCTATTGCTAAGCATAATGAGGGCAAATTCCTGGGCCTACACCTTGACAGCACCCTGAATTTCAGCACTCATATCCAAAAAAAAAAAAAAAAAGTATCCACAATCAGCCCTTCTCACACTATACTATTCACTCATCTATCCCTACCTCACATATGCCATTTGCGCTTGGGGATCAACAGATTTACCCACCTAAAGCCAATAATAACCCAACAGAAGCTGCAGTCCAATGCTAGGCAGCACACACCCCCAATCTTCAAAGATCTAAACTGACTCACTGTTCAGAACATCGACACTTACTACTCTGCAATCTATATTTACAGAACCATAAATTCCAATATTAACTCTGAACTATAACACTTTTTTGATAGTTGTGACAGGACCCATAGGCATAATACCAGACGCAAACATCTCTATGACATTCCCCGTGTCCGGCTAAATCTATACAAAAATTCAATATACATAAAAGGGCCTAAAACCTGGAACTCCCTGCCTGAAAACTAGAACTGCTGACTCAACCACCATTTTCAAAAGCACCGTTAAAAAACACCTTATCTCCCTAACACACCCCACCGGTAGCTAACCACATGAAAACTACCATAGCTTGCACGTAACCAAAACAAAATACAAATACACTTATTTGATATCTGTGACTTCCCCTAATTGACACTAATTTACACTAATGACTGTCAACATAAAATTCTGAATCTAGCTTTAGCTACATGATTCTTAAGCTAGTCATAAGGTTGCCTAAGACACTCTATTATAGGAGCTTTAATACAAACTGTATCATCCCAAGATGAGACCATTCCAATTAATTGATAAACTAATTGTTAATTTTTAAATGTGTTGAACTACCTCACTTTTGTAAATCTAGCTACCTCACTTTAATACCAGTATGATGCATAACCTGTGTCAATATAGAGTAAGAAATAGTATTAGTCTGCCTGAAATGCCTAGGCATACCCAGGCAGACTAGTGGCCTTCTTTGTAATAAGTACTTTATTTTATAATTATCTTATAATATGTAAACCACACATTGTAATCTATACAGAGAAATAAACATCTGAATTTGAATTGAATTTGTATATACCTTTCACTTACAAATCTTTCAACACATTCACTTCTCTTCCACCTGCTGATATATTCTATTTTCCACTTCCGTACTCTTAGTACAGTGGACCCCCGGATTACGTCGTCGTCGGATTTTGTAATATTTGGAATAACTAACATTTTCTCGTCAAAATATTGACTCAGTGATCGTCATTGAACTCGGTAATAGTCATTCGTCCTGAACGCACCCGCACGGCAACAGCCGCCCGACACTCAGTGTGCCATTGTTCATCAATCAGTGAACATGATCCCACAAGCTCATACAATACATTTTGTATTATTCCATTCTTTTTAGTGCTTGCAACTGCTAAATAAGCCACCATGGGCCCAAAGAAAGTTCCTAGGGCCAGCCTACCCTTTGGTAAAGGGCTGAGACAGAGGGGCAAATGCGCCTTTTTCAGTGATTCTGCAATATGTACGATACTAAAGCAGCAGGAGTTGATAAAAGCTATAGCGCTAGCCAGCGATAAAGTGTAGCATTAACAGTGTTTACCTGGAGTTTACCTGGAGAGAGTTCCGGGGGTCAACGCCCCCGCGGCCCGGTCTGTGACCAGGCCTCCTGGTGGATCAGAGCCTGATCAACCAGGCTGTTACTGCTGGCTGCACGCAAACCAACATACGAGCCACAGCCCGGCTGGTCAGGTACCGACTTTAGGTGCTTGTCCAGTGCCAGCTTGAAGACTGCCAGGGGTCTGTTGGTAATCCCCCTTATGTATGTTGGGAGGCAGTTGAACAGTCTCGGGCCCCTGACACTTATTGTATGGTCTCTTAACGTGCTAGTGACACCCCTGCTTTTCATTGGGGGGATGTTGCATCGTCTGCCAAGTCTTTTGCTTTCGTAGTGAGTGATTTTCGTGTGCAAGTTCGGTACTAGTCCCTCTAGGATTTTCCAGGTGTATATAATCATGTTTCTCTCCCGCCGGCGTTCCAGGGAGTACAGGTTCAGGAACTTCAAGTGCTGCCAGTAATTGAGGTGTTTTATCTCCGTTATGCGTGCTGTGAAGGTTCTCTGTACATTTTCTAGGTCAGCAATTTCACCTGCCTTGAAAGGTGCTGTTAGTGTGCAGCAATATTCCAGCCTAGATAGAACAAGTGACCTGAAGAGTGTCATCATGGGCTTGGTATCCCTAGTTTTGAAGGTTCTCATTATCCATCCTGTCATTTTTCTAGCAGCAGCGATTGATACAATGTTATGGTCCTTGAAGGTGAGATCCTCTGACATGATCACTCCCAGGTCTTTGACATTGGTGTTTCGCTCTATTTTGTGGCCAGAATTTGTTTTGTACTCTGATGAAGATTTAATTTCCTCGTGTTTACCATATCTGAGTAATTGAAATTTCTCATCGTTGAACTTCATATTGTTTTCTGCAGCCCACTGAAAGATTTGGTTGATGTCCGCCTGGAGTCTTGCAGTGTCTGCAATGGAAGACACTGTCATGCAGATTCGGGTGTCATCTGCAAAGGAAGACACGGTGCTGTGGCTGACATCCTTGTCTATGTCAGATATGAGGATGAGAAACAAGATGGGAGCGAGTACTGTGCCTTGTGGAACAGAGCTTTTCACCGTAGCTGCCTCGGATTTTACTCTGTTGACTACTACTCTTTGTGTTCTGTTTGTGAGGAAATTATAGATCCATTGACCAACTTTTCCTGTTATTCCTTTAGCACGCATTTTGTGCGCTATTACGCCATGGTCACACTTGTCAAAGGCTTTTGCAAAGTCTGTATATATTACATCTGCATTCTTTTTGTCTTCTAGTGCATCTAGGACCTTGTCGTAGTGATCCAATAGTTGAGACAGACAGGAGCGACCTGTTCTAAACCCATGTTGCCCTGGGTTGTGTAACTGATGGGTTTCTAGATGGGTGGCGATCTTGATGGACTGAACACATTGACTCAAGGTTGAGGGACTGATTACCTCATTCTCCTCCTGTTCTTCAAGTTTCTCCTACGTATGGACTGATGAAGCCACTGTGTGGCGAAACGTTTCCTCAGTAAAGATACCCAAGAGTTGCACATGTCTAATTTATCAGACCCTGTATATTTGCAAAGAAGAATGTCATCGGACTGGTGGTATTGTTGGTACTGGGGGGGGATTTTTTTTCCGGCATTAGTATCTGTATCTGTTGGTTTGGAGTGGAGGCCGTCCACTGTGGTTCCACTCCAGGAATGACTGGATTTGGTGTATGATTTCCGCCATTTCCTGCCAGTTTTTTTTCCTTCCTGGCACTAAAAAACCTCTCCCTCTTGAGTGGCTGTGGCTACCCAGGTTTTCCCATGGCCTGGATGTTTTGTATCTTTTTGTCCCCTTTAGATGGTGTGCCTGGCAATTTAAGTTATAGCACAGTCTTTCCTGTACTGAAGAGGGACACATTTCAGGGTGAAAAAGCTTACAGGAAGGGAGTTTGCATTTTGCTGTTGTCATATGGGCACGGCATTTTCCAGGGTGGTCATAGTTGCACGTCCCATCTGTTTTTCCAGGTTTTCCCATGCCTGCAGATACCTGCAGATGCCTGTAGCAAGTAAGTTAAGCAATTAAACGATAGAAAAAGGACAGCATGAAACTGACTCTTCCATTGTTGTTGGAGCTAACACCCAGGTACCCATTTACTGATGGGTGAACATAGACAACAGGTGTAAAGAAACATGCCCAATGTTTCTACTCTGGCTGGGAATTGAATACACCTACCATCCGACTTACGACCTGCTCGACATATGTCCACTTGACTTACGACCGTGCATCTGGCAGCTGGGCTGGGCCGGCTGATACACACCACTGTACAATATTTGACAATATTCGCGGCGGCAATGCGTCATGCAGGCAGCATCAGTTTGAGTAACCCTGTCCTATCAGTAACATCATACTGTATTAACTGTACTAACTGGACAGTAAATTTCACCATGGCCTGGTCACAGACCGGGCCGCGGGGGCGTTGACCCCCAGAACTCTCTCCAGGTAAACTCCAGGTAAGATGAAGTCTGTGGCAAGAAAGGCTCTTACTCTCGAACTCTCTATTTGTTTTCACTATTGCACATAAACCTGTCTGTATCTGTCTGCCTATATATCTGTGTATCTCTGTGTGTTTGTTTATCTGTGTCTACCTGTGTGTCTGTCTTTCTGTCTACCTGTGTGTGTCTGTCTTTATGTCTACCTGTGTGTCTTTGTCTACCTGTGTGTGTCTTTATGTCTACCTATGTGTATCTTTCCGTCTACCTGTGTGTCTGTCTACCTGTGTGTCTGTCTACCTGAGTGTCTGTCTACCTGTGTCTGTCTGTCTTTCTGTCTGCTTGTCTGTCTCAGAGCCACTCATTAAGAGTGTAATTGGTCTTGAAGATGCCATATTAATAATGATAACAATAATAGTCACTGAGGCACATTAAATGTATATAAAACATTGATATAGACATTTTGCTTAATCCATCTATGATTTCTTTTTCAAAATTATATAATAAACATGCTACGTAACATATAAACATATAAATTAACAAATATGAGATGTTTTTCTGGTCGGCTTGACAGAGTGAACAGGAATCATTCGTGTCCGAGCTGGTAGCAACAACAACAACGTTTGTTTACATAACTCGCCAACCTTCTACACACTCATTCGTTTATTCATTTAATCTTGTTTACTCACCTCTCACTCTACATTAAGACTACAGATATTTTAAGGTAAGTAATGAGTGGACACGATTATTATATTATTACCTGGAGTTTACCTGGAGAGAGTTCCGGGGGTCAACGCCCCCGCGGCCCAGTATTATAGTTTAATAATAATAATATTAATATTAGTACATATGTATTATTGTAGTAATAATAATAATTATTATTAATATTATTAATTTAGGGCACTGGAGCACAGAGCCACTGTACAGCACTTTGTCTGGATTATTAGGGTTATCCTAGGTAATTTATACTATGTAGGATAACTTTACTTACGTGTACCTGTGAGAGAGAGAGAGAGAGAGAGAGAGAGAGATACAGAGAGAGAGTGATACAGAGAGAGAGAGATACAGAGAGAGAGAGAGCCACATTCAGTCAGCCAATCACCCACCCGGCCAGCCAGCTACGTATTACTCATGTTCCAGAGTTGTTTCTCTTTACTTAGGGTATAGGTTATACAACATTCTGGCAGGATGACACTACCAGTGGTATTCTTCCATTCCACTGTGTCAACAATACATAAAGATAACAGTAACATATGATACTGTATGCGATGTAAAATTTACAATACAGTTCACTACCATGTATACATTATATACAGTAAATAAATAATTAAAATACAGTGGACCCCCGCATAACGATATTAATCCGTTCCTGAGAGCTCATTGTTATGCAAAATTATCGTTATGCGAATGAATTTTCCCCATAAGAAATAATGGAAATCAAATTAATCCGTGCAAGACACCCCAAAGTATGAAAAAAAAAAATTTTACCACATGAAATATTAATTTTAATACACACAAACTGAAAAAAGCATGCACAATTACATGACACTTACCTTTATTGAAGATCTGGTGATGATTGATGGGATGGGAGGAGGAGAGAGTCTTAGTGTTTAGAAGGGAAATCCCCTTCCATTAAGACTTGAGGTGTCAAGTCCTTTTCTGGGGTTACTTCCCTTCTTCTTTTAATGCCACTAGGACCAGCTCCAGAGCCACTGGACTTCTGTCGCACAACATATCTGTCCATAGTGGCCTGTACCTCTCGTTACTTTATTTTATTATTATTATTATCACACTGGCCGATTCCCACCAAGGCAGGGTGGCCCGAAAAAGAAAAACTTTCACCATCATTCACTCCATCACTGTCTTGCCAGAAGGGTGCTTTACACTACAGTTTTTAAACTGCAACATTAACACCCCTCCTTCAGACTGCAGGCACTGTACTTCCCATCTCCAGGACTCAAGTCCGGCCTGCCGGTTTCCCTGAATCCCTTCATAAATGTTACTTTGCTCACACTCCAACAGCACGTCAAGTATTAAAAACCATTTGTCTCCATTCACTCCTATCAAACACGCTCATGCATGCCTCCTGGAAGTCCAAGCCCCTCGCACACAAAACCTCCTTTACCCCCTCCCTCCAACCTTTCCTAGGCCGACCCCTACCCCGCCTTCCTTCCACTACAGACTGATACACTCTTGAAGTCATTCTGTTTCGCTCCATTCTCTCTACATGTCCGAACCACCTCAACAACCCTTCCTCAGCCCTCTGGACAACAGTTTTGGTAATCCCGCACCTCCTCCTAACTTCCAAACTACGAATTCTCTGCATTATATTCACACCACACATTGCCCTCAGACATGACATCTCCACTGCCTCCAGCCTTCTCCTTGCTGCAACATTCATCACCCACGCTTCACACCCATATAAGAGCGTTGGTAAAACTATACTCTCATACATTCCCCTCTTTGCCTCCAAGGACAAAGTTCTTTGTCTCCACAGACTCCTAAGTGCACCACTCACTCTTTTTCCCTCATCAATTCTATGATTCACCTCATCTTTCATAGACCCATCCGCTGACACGTCCACTCCCAAATATCTGAATACGTTCACCTCCTCCATACTCTCTCCCTCCAATCTGATATTCAATCTTTCATCACCTAATCTTTTTGTTATCCTCATAACCTTACTCTTTCCTGTATTCACCTTTAATTTTCTTCTTTTGCACACCCTACCAAATTCATCCACCAATCTCTGCAACTTCTCTTCAGAATCTCCCAAGAGCACAGTGTCATCAGCAAAGAGCAGCTGTGACAACTCCCACTTTGTGTGTGATTCTTTATCTTTTAACTCCACGCCTCTTGCCAAGACCCTCGCATTTACTTCTCTTACAACCCCATCTATAAATATATTAAACAACCACGGTGACATCACACATCCTTGTCTAAGGCCTACTTTTACTGGGAAAAAATTTCCCTCTTTCCTACATACTCTAACTTGAGCCTCACTATCCTCGTAAAAACTCTTCACTGCTTTCAGTAACCTACCTCCTACACCATACACTTGCAACATCTGCCACATTGCCCCCCTATCCACCCTGTCATACGCCTTTTCCAAATCCATAAATGCCACAAAGACCTCTTTAGCCTTATCTAAATACTGTTCACTTATATGTTTCACTGTAAACACCTGGTCCACACACCCCCTACCTTTCCTAAAGCCTCCTTGTTCATCTGCTATCCTATTCTCCGTCTTACTCTTAATTCTTTCAATTATAACTCTACCATACACTTTACCAGGTACACTCAACAGACTTATCCCCCTATAATTTTTGCACTCTCTTTTATCCCCTTTGCCTTTATACAAAGGAACTATGCATGCTCTCTGCCAATCCCTAGGTACCTTACCCTCTTCCATACATTTATTAAATAATTGCACCAACCACTCCAAAACTATATCCCCACCTGCTTTAAACATTTCTATCTTTATCCCATCAATCCCGGCTGCCTTACCCCCTTTCATTTTACCTACTGCCTCACGAACTTCCCCCACACTCACAACTGGCTCTTCCTCACTCCTACAAGATGTTATTCCTCCTTGCCCTATACACGAAATCACAGCTTCCCTATCTTCATCAACATTTAACAATTCCTCAAAATATTCCCTCCATCTTCCCAATACCTCTAACTCTCCATTTAATAACTCTCCTCTCCTATTTTTAACTGACAAATCCATTTGTTCTCTAGGCTTTCTTAACTTGTTAATCTCACTCCAAAACTTTTTCTTATTTTCAACAAAATTTGTTGATAACATCTCACCCACTCTCTCATTTGCTCTCTTTTTACATTGCTTCACCACTCTCTTAACCTCTCTCTTTTTCTCCATATACTCTTCCCTCCTTGCATCACTTCTACTTTGTAAAAACTTCTCATATGCTAACTTTTTCTCCCTTACTACTCTCTTTACATCATCATTCCACCAATCGCTCCTCTTCCCTCCTGCACCCACTTTCCTGTAACCACAAACTTCTGCTGAACACTCTAACACTACATTTTTAATCCTACCCCATACCTCTTCGACCCCATTGCCTATGCTCTCATTTGCCCATCTATCCTCCAATAGCTGTTTATATCTTACCCTAACTGCCTCCTCTTTTAGTTTATAAACCTTCACCTCTCTCTTCCCTGATGCTTCTATTCTCCTTGTATCCCATCTACCTTTTACTCTCAGTGTAGCTACAACTAGAAAGTGATCTGATATATCTGTGGCCCCTCTATAAACATGTACATCCTGAAGTCTACTCAGCAGTCTTTTATCTACCAATACATAATCCAACAAACTACTGTCATTTCGCCCTACATCATATCTTGTATACTTATTTATCCTCTTTTTCTTAAAATATGTATTACCTATAACTAAACCCCTTTCTACACAAAGTTCAATCAAAGGGCTCCCATTATCATTTACACCTGGCACCCCAAACTTACCTACCACACCCTCTCTAAAAGTTTCTCCTACTTTAGCATTCAGGTCCCCTACCACAATTACTCTCTCACTTGGTTCAAAGGCTCCTATACATTCACTTAACATCTCCCAAAATCTCTCTCTCTCCTCTGCATTCCTCTCTTCTCCAGGTGCATACACGCTTATTATGACCCACTTCTCGCATCCAACCTTTACTTTAATCCACATAATTCTTGAATTTACACATTCATATTCTCTTTTCTCCTTCCATAACTGATCATTTAACATTACTGCTACCCCTTCCTTTGCTCTAACTCTCTCAGATACTCCAGATTTAATCCCATTTATTTCCCCCCACTGAAACTCTCCTACCCCCTTCAGCTTTGTTTCGCTTAGAGCCAGGACATCCAACTTCTTTTCATTCGTAACATCAGCAATCATCTGTTTCTTGTCATCCGCACTACATCCACGCACATTTAAGCAACCCAGTTTTATAAAGTTTTTCTTCTTCTCTTTTTTAGTAAATGTATACAGGAGAAGGGGTTACTAGCCCATTGCTCCCGGCATTTTAGTCGCCTCATACGACACGCATGGCTTACGGAGGAAAGATTCTTTTCCACTTCCCCATGGACAATAGAAGAAATAAAAAGGACAAGAGCTATTTAGAAAAAGGGAGAAAAACCTAGATGTATGTATATATATATATATGCATGTGCGTGTCTGTGAAGTGTGACCAAAGTGTAAGTAGGGGTAGCAAGATATCCCTGTTATCTAGCGTGTTTATGAGACAGAAAAAGAAACCAGCAATCCTACCATCATGCAAAACAGTTACAGGTTTTTGTTTCACAGTCATCTGGCAGGACGGTAGTACTTCCCTGGGTGGTTGCTGTCTACCAACCTACTACCTTTATGACTTCCCTAAAGTGTTTCACAACATTGTCAGTGTAATAGTCACCAGCACGGCTTGCAATAGCTGTGTGAGGGTGATTTTCATCCATGAAGGTTTGCACTTTCAGCCACATTGCACAGATTTCCTTAATCTTTGTAGAAGGCAACTTCTTCAATTTCTCTCTCCCCTCCTCTGAACCAGTTTCCTCAGGTCTGGCCTCTTGCTGTTGAAGTTGATCTATCAGCTCATCAGTGGTTAGTTCTTCATTGTCCTCCTCCACCAACTCTTCCACATCATCCCCACTAACCTCCAACCCCAAGGACTTTCCCAATGCCACAATGGATTCCTCAACTGGCATACTCCTCTCAGGGTTAGCCTGAAACCCTTCAAAATCCCTTTGGTCTACACATTCTGGCCACAGTTTCTTCCAAGCAGAGTTCAAGGTCCTCTTAGTCACTCCCTCCCAAGCCTTACCTATAAGGTTTACACAATTGAGGATATTAAAGTGCTCTCTCCAAAACTCTCTTAGAGTCAGTTGAGTTTCTGAGGTCACTACAAAGCACCTTTCAAACAGAGCTTTTGTGTACAGTTTTTTGAAGTTTGCAATAACCTGCTGGTCCATGGGCTGCAGGAGAGGAGTGGTATTTGGAGGCAAAAACTTCACCTTAATGAAGCTCATGTCCCCATAAAGTCGCTCTGCCACGTCTGTAGGATGACCAGGGGCATTGTCTAACACCAGGAAGCACTTAAGGTCTAATTTCTTTTCAGTTAGGTAATCTTTCACATTGGGGGCAAATGCATGGTGTAACCAGTCATAGAAAAAGTCCCTAGTGATCCATGCCTTACTGTTTGCCCTCCACAGCACACACAAATTAGCCTTGAGGATATTCTTTTGCCTGAATGCTCTGGGAGTTTCTGAGTGATACACTAATAAAGGCTTCACTTTGCAATCACCACTAGCATTGGAACACATCAACAGAGTAAGCCTGTCTTTCATAGGCTTATGTCCTGGGAGTGCCTTTTCCTCCTGAGTAATGTAGGTCCTGCTTGGCATTTTCTTCCAAAACAGGCCTGTTTCATCACAATTAAACACTTGTTCAGGTTTCAGTCCTTCACTGTCTATGTACTCCTTGAATTCCTGCACGTATTTTTCAGCTGCTTTGTGGTCCGAACTGGCAGCCTCACCATGCCTTATCACACTATGTATGCCACTACGCTTCTTAAATCTCTCAAACCAACCTTTGCTGGCCTTAAATTCACTCACATCATCACTAGTTACAGGCATTTTTTTAATTAAATCCTGATGCAACTTCCTAGCCTTTTCACTTATGATCACTTGAGAGATGCTATCTCCTGCTAGCTGTTTTTCATTTATCCATACCAATAAGAGTCTCTCAACATCTTCCATCACTTGCGATCTCTGTTTCGAAAACACAGTTGAACCTTTGGCAAGAACAGCTTCCTTGATTGCCGTTTTGTTGCCCACAATAGTAGCGATGGTTGATTGGGGTTTATTATACAACCTGGCCAGCTCGGAGACACGCACTCCACTTTCATACTTATCAATGATCTCTTTCTTCATCTCTATAGTAATTCTCACCCTTATTGCTGTAGTAGGGTTGGCACTAGAAGCTTTCTTGGGGCCCATGGTCACTTATTTTGCAGATAAAATCACCAAAAACACTGTAATAATACGAAATGTTCCGATTGTATGCTTGGATGTTACCGCGGAGGCTGGCTGGTAAACAATGCCACCGGCGGAACATGTGAGGGTGGCTCAGGCCGCACATAGACGCGTCTCGGACGAACAGCGTTGAGCGGGTTTTTTAGCGGTATGCGAGGCAAAATCTTAGCGATAAAATGTAGCGGTATGCGGATTTAATGTTATGTAAGGCCAACGGTATGCGGGGGTCCACTGTATGTATAACAATAGAAGTAAATTATGGTGAAAAAATGAAATAATGAGTATACATTACATTACAGTACTATGTAGGTAGTTTATATAGGAAAAGTTTGACATTATGCCCTACCCAGTATATCGGCAATTTTCAAAGGCTCGACTTACGTTCATTTTGACTTACGACCAGTTGGTCGGAACCAAGCTTGGTCGTAAGTCGGATGGTAGGTGTATTTACCAAAAATCATATATGGCTAGCCTGACCTAGGTACAGGTCCGCTATCACAAATCCGGCAATCAGTTATTTGGTTCCTTCAGTTATTCGGCACTAATTTCAGCTAGCATAATTTCAAATTTTCAGGGTTGCCACACCAACCTGCTGGTACTGTTTGGTGGCGCTACTTGCTGCATAAGTCATTCTAATTTCTTTTTCTCCATTATTATAACCTGCTTACTTTTAGCCCTATCCATGGTTCCAATGAATAAAAGAAATGCTTTTCGTTGTGTAAAGCACCTACACAGTACACTGTCCATTAAAGATAAGGTGGCTTTGAAGCCACTGTCGGTTGCCATGAGCTCAGTCTCATGATGCAGGAGAACATGCTTTATTATTATGCTAATATCAACACTACAGCTTATTTGCCTATCACAATTGATCTAATATGACATAATAAACAATATAAATAACATAAAACATGTTAAATACTCCAGAATGAATAATATTTGGCATAATACCGAGCAGTTCGACAGAGGTATGAAGAGGACATGGGATACAAGTACCATTCTCTTATCCCTGTCTTAGGGGCTTATATTAGAGAAAAAGGAGTGTACCACAGGGCTAATTGTGATATACACTCGTACTGCACCATAAACCTGAAACAAAAAAGCTGTTTTCTCTATAAAGATTACCACACATACCAGCATATGTGTAGAGAACCTAGGATAACTCAAAAAAGTCAGACGTGGCTTATTTCTTGTACTTGGCTTGGGTTAGCCATGTATGATTTTTGGTAAATATTCGATTCCCAGCCACAGTAGAAACATTGGGCATGTTTCTTTACACCTGTTGTCTATGTTCAACCATCAGTAAATGGGTACCTGGGTGTTAGTTGACTGGTGTGGGTGTTATCCTGGGACACTGACCTAATTTTCTTGAAATACTCTGCATAACAAGCTGCTTTCTATATAGTAGTATGTCACTGATGTCAGCTATGTCTGTATCCCATGTATGTGTAGTAAATTATTATTATTATTATTAATGTTATTTTCTCATTTGTTTGATGGGTTATCTTACTGAAACTCGGGCAATGTATGATGGAAAGATACTTATTAATGTTCACCAAAAATGAGAGAAATCAGACCATAAATAGCGGAGTTTACTTCTCAGCCATTAGCAGCCGCTTAGGGGTATATTTTTGTATGGTTTTTATGGTTATATTCTCGTTTTTTCAGTCTCATTTGATAGAATGCAAGATATATTACAGAAATAGATATGATTTTGATATCTTTCATGAGAAAAAGTGCCTTGAAATTGTGCTCACAGTAGCGGAAAAGTTCTATTCTTTAGCGATGCTCCAGAGTAAACAAATGATGTCACCGTCCAATACCTGTCCGCCTGCCAGTCCAAATTCCAATATGCAGTCAAGAATGGGTTGACATTATTTATACAGTTATTACAATAATGCAGTAGTCTGCATAACAGTAAATCTTCTATTTTTTTGTGTGAATAAAAATTCCAAATGGTAAGCAAGAGTAATATAAAAGGGGTCTGTAGCCGTGACTAATGAACAGAGAAAATGTTATTTTAGTCCAACAAACAAACAACAGTCCAACAAACAACTGAGATCCAGTTCCCTAGATCAAGAGCAAGAGCCCCTCATCAGCATCAAGGAACCTCCCTTGAGGTCCGCTCGCATCTGGAAGCAAAAAATTGACCGAGCGACTGCTCGTATCTGGAAAAACTCGCATGTGGATGCACTTGCAAGTAGAGGTTTCACTGTATTAGGAATTTTATGTTTTCAGTCATTTAGATGGGTGTAGGTGTAAATTAACTATGTATAAAACAAATGAAAAAAATTCTTATGCAAACGTAATTCTGCATCATTCACTGAAATTAAATTTGAAGGACTTCTAGGGACAACCATTGTGAATTTAGACCCTTGACTATACTTTAAATTGATCAAATTGAACTTAATATTGATCAAGTATTCTAATATGTAAGGAACATATTGAGTAAAAGGAAACAAGTGCAACTAACGTGACATTTTATTGTGGCAACGTTTCACTCTTTTTGCCACAATAAAATGTCACAATAGTTGCACTTCATGTCCTTTTACTTTACATATTGTCGGTAATTTTACCAACATTAATACAAGGAACATATCAGAATTCTAAACATCAATAGGAAATAAATTCTGTACATTTAGTATTTATAAAACTGGTTGAGATTATGAATACAGTACATTTTCATGTACAGTAGACCGTCATTTAGCACGAGTTTATTTGGCACGATTTGGGAATAGCACGATTGAAGAATTGCAGCACAATTTTATGTAACACGTCGTATGATGAATTTAACATGGTTCAGTTTACAGGAAAGGAAGAAACTTTCCTTTTCCTCAAGCGGCCGCCTTGTTGTGGTTCAGCTGGGGAGACCTCCCGCCGTCCCCAGCCAACCCCCGACACCACCCCACCACCAAAGCATTCGTATTTCATACGTGTCCAGTCCAACTTCTCTGCTACAAGCTTGTGATTGTGAATTGTGTTTTGACCTTTTAATTGCTATATCTTGTATCTGCCAAGCAATCATGACACCCAGTAAGCATATCAGTGTTGCTCAAAGTGGCAAGAAAAGGTGTAAGCATTAAGTCTTAGAATTAACGAAGGAAACAAAGATATTAGACAAGACATCCTGTGGCCATAATGATGTGTTACTTTGTACACATAAAAAAGATGTAAACATAAGTTTGTGTGACTGACTGGCTTACTGAATGATTTGACTGACTTACTGAACGATTTGACTGACTTACTGAACAACTTGACTGACTGAACCACTTGACTGAGTTACTGAATGACTTAACTGACTTAATGACTTGAGACTTACTGAATGGCTTGAGCAACTTAGTGAATGACTTGATTAACTTACTGAATGACTTACTGAATGACTTGACTGACTTACTGAACAACATGACTGACTTACTGAATCACTTGATTGAATGACTTAAAGTTAGAGACTCCAGTACAACCATCAACTTCAATACCAGAATATCTACCATCCACCTCAGCCCAGTAGGGCCACAGCATAACTCTTCACTCTCTTCACAATTATCCACAAACACCAGTACCCATAATTTAAGATAAGAAATACTATTATTTCTGTTACATTTGTAGTCTTAAGCAGTAAAAACAGCATAATACATCATAACAATACACTACAATTACATTTTCACTTTTATTTTTGTAAGATGTGGAGGCCTAAAAAAAGTAGTTTGGCTTTTTTGGGGCTTTCACGAACGTAACCCTATTTTTCCCCTAAGTTCTTCAGTTCATCTAACACAGTTTTACCTAACACGGTGTTTTCAAGAACGTAACTACCATGTTAAATGACAGTTTACGGTATTAATAAAAGAAAAAGAATATTTTAAAGTTTTTATATTCTATAGCTTCAACATTGAAACCAACAGTGGGTATTGTTGAAACAAACTTGTCTTCCTTCAATTTAAAAAGAATGGATGTCTTGCCTGCGCCATCGAGACCAAGAGTTACAACACGCATCTCTATTCTGGCTCAAATGTGGATACGATTATCCTGTAGTGAACAATACATCATGATACATAAAAATCAGTCAGAAAAATAACACCTAACCAATAAAGACACAAGAATACAAATATGTGAAAATGGTAGTTGAGAAGAGGTTCCAATGGACTATCTTTTATGTAAGCAACAGCAATACAAATAGTTATAAGTCTTGGAAAGATATAGCTAAGTACAATGGACCCTCGAGTTTCGAACTTAATCTGTTCCAGGAGCTAGTTCTCAAGTTGAACCAATATTTCCCATCAGAAATAATAGAAATGCAATTAATCCATTCCAGAAACCCAAAAATGTTCACAAAAAAATATATTTTATAGAGATTACATTATAATTTTACATACACACAGCAAACATACATAGTACAATTAGTAATAAATTTAAATAAACATATAAAATTACTTACCTTTATTGAAGATTGGTGATGGCATCTGGAAGATAGTGAGGAGGAGAGAGGGAACTGGGGTTAGTCTTTGGAAGGGAAATCCCCCTCCATAAGGACTTCAGGTATGAAAGCCCTCTCTGGGGTTACTTCCCTTCTCTGTCTTTTAATGCTACTGGACCCCTGTCTCACAAAATAACTGTCCACAGTCCTCTGTATCTGGTGCCTCTTTGACATTTCCCTGAAGTGGGACATGGTTCTGTCACTGAACTTGTTGCAGAAATGGCTTGTTTCAGCTTGGTCGGGTGATACTTTTCAACAAAAGTTTGCAACTCATTTCACTTTGCACACATGTCGTTAATCATTGAATGCCTTACAACACTGTGTATACCACTGCGCTTCTTAAATCTTTCAAACCAGCCTTTGCTCGCCTTAAATTCACTGGTTCCAGGAGTTTTCTTTACCAGGTCGGCATGCAGCTTCCTTGCATTTTCACAAATAATCGTCTTGGAAACACTATCACCTGCCATCTCTTTATCCTCGATCCACACCAGCAACAACTTTTCAACCTGATCGACTGTCTGTGGTCTATTTTTGGTTAGCATATCAACACCTTTTGCAACATCAGCTTCCTTGATTTGTTCTTTCTTTGCTAGGATAGAAGCAACAGTTGACTTGTTTTTGCCATACATCCTGGCAAGCTCAACAAGTCTCACACCACTGTCATATTTTTGTATTATTTCTTTCTTTATGTCTGTGGTGTTTCTAACTTTCTTTACCACAGGGGTACCACTAGCAAGTTTCTTTGGGCCCATGGTAGCTTATTTCACAGTCGCACAAGCACTAAACACAATGAATTAATAGTGAAATGTTTGAATGAGCGTGCAAGTTAGTGTTCACTCAAGCATCAACAAAGCCAAACTGCTCACGACGCCTGCGCGGGGATGCAGACAGCGGGCTCGCGGACAGGTCAGGTACCTGGTGGTTCGAAAGACAGGTAGAGCTCGATACTCGGAACAAAACTGGTTTGAAAAAGCAGTCAAAAGTCAAAAAGTTCGATAATCGGTACGTTCGAAACTTGAGGGTCCACTGTAAATCACAAAACACTCTACAACACAGTCTGGAGTAACTTGGTAAAGACATGAATATTCATACATCTTATGACTATAGACATTTGCCAATCATTTGATTTTCTAAGTAGAATAATTTTTTTTTACCTCAACAGTTGTCTCCCACCAAAGCAGGGCGACTCAAAGAAAACACATCCACCATCATTCATTTGCTGTCTTTCCAGAAGTACAATGACATCTTGATTCAGATTACCCTCCTGCTGTAACATACCCAGCCCACCTTCAAGAGTGCAGGCACTGCTCTTCCTACCTTCAGGACTCTGAATCCAGCTAACTGGTTTCTCCCAGAGTCCTTTTTCTTCAAAGTTATCTTACACTCCAACAGCATGTCCATTAAAAACCATATGTCTCCATTCACTCCTATCAAACATGCTCACACAAGACTAACCATTCCTGGGATGACCCCAACCTCCTCTGCCTTCCACAGATTTATACACCCTCTTTATCATTCTATCCCTTTCCAGCCTCTCTATATGCCTAAACCCTTTGACAACCCCTTTATCAGCTCTTTGAATAATACCTGGAGTTTACCTGGAGAGAGTTCCGGGGGTCAACGCCCCCGTGGCCCAGTCTGTGACCAGGCCTCCTGGTGGATCAGAGCCTGATCAACCAGGCTGTTGCTGCTGGCTGCATGCAAACCAATGTACGAGCCACAGCCCGGCTGATCAGGAACTGACTTTAGGTGCTTGTCCAGTGCCAGCTTGAAGACTGCCAGGGTAATCCCCCTTATGTGTGCTGGGAGGCAGTTGAACAGTCTCGGGCCCCTGACACTTATTGTATGGTCTCTTAACGTGCTAGTGACACCCCTGCTTTTCATTGGGGGGATGGTGCATCGTCTGCCAAGTCTTTTGCTTTCGTAGTGAGTGATTTTCGTGTGCAAGTTCGGTACTAGTCCCTCTAGGATTTTCCAGGTGTATATAATCATGTATCTCTCCCTCCTGCGTTCCAGGGAATACAGGTTTAGGAACCTCAAGCGCTCCCAGTAATTGAGGTGTTTTATCTCCGTTATGCGCGCCGTGAAAGTTCTCTGTACATTTTCTAGGTCGGCAATTTCACCTGCCTTGAAAGGTGCTGTTAGTGTGCAGCAATATTCCAGCCTAGATAGAACAAGTGACCTGAAGAGTGTCATCATGGGCTTGGCCTCCCTAGTTTTGAAGGTTCTCATTATCCATCCTGTCATTTTTCTAGCAGATGCGATTGATACAATGTTATGGTCCTTGAAGGTGAGATCCTCCGACATGATCACTCCCAGGTCTTTGACGTTGGTGTTTTGCTCTATTTTGTGGCCAGAATTTGTTTTGTACTCTGATGAAGATTTAATTTCCTCATGTTTACCATATCTGAGTAATTGAAATTTCTCATCGTTGAACTTCATATTGTTTTCTGCAGCCCACTGAAAGATTCGGGTGATGTCCGCCTGGAGCCTTGCAGTGTCTGCAATGGAAGACACTGTCATGCAGATTTGGGTGTCATCTGCAAAGGAAGACACGGTGCTGTGGCTGACATCCTTGTCTATGTCGGATATGAGGATGAGGAACAAGATGGGAGCGAGTACTGTGCCTTGTGGAACAGAGCTTTTCACCGTAGCTGCCTCGGACTTTACTCTGTTGACGACTACTCTCTGTGTTCTGTTAGTGAGGAAATTATAGATCCATCGACCGACTTTTCCTGTTATTCCTTTAGCACGCATTTTGTGCGCTATTACGCCATGGTCACACTTGTCGAAGGCTTTTGCAAAGTCTGGTACCCCAAACTGTCTTTTAATTTATTGTCCTGAATTAAGAAACATTTTTAACAAAGATCATCTCCCGTCAAAGTAGAAAAAAACCATTCACCCTCATTCATTCAATCTCTGTATTGGAAGATATCTCAATTTAAACGACTCTTCGAAGTACAACATCCTCGCATCTCCTCGAGAGTCGAGTGTGCAGGCACTGCACTCTTCATCTGGACTAACGTCTTGTTTACTACTAACCCACAGTGTACAAAGGAAATTTAAAAAGACATTTTGGGTCATCCCTAACCATTATTAAATCACAAATATTATAAAAGAGAAATAAATTAAAGAATAGTAATGAATTTGATTTTGTCTTTCAAGTTGATGGTTTGCCAGTACAGTTCACCGACAAATATTCCAGTATTCAAAAAACACATGGTTCCTCACTGCTTCATCTGATATGTCTTCCAGGTATTCTGCCCTTTTCTACCTAAATCTTAACTTGACAAGTGTCCAGAAGGGATCAAAACAGTGTCTAATCTTTCCAAATTGCATACAGTATTTATTTTTTTTAACACAGACATTTCCCACCATTTTCCTCCTAATCTAGCTATCATTTGAACATTTAAACAGGTACAAATAGAATTTATTTTCTACTTAATGAACATTGTTATAGCCCACTAAAATTATCTTATCAAACAAATTCATAACTAATTAAAGTAACTACAATATAATTTATATTTAAGCACAAATAATGAAGTGAAGGCACTGTATCGGGGAAACAATATCACTAACCTTAGTAAATGTAATAGGTATAGCTGGGTCTGGGACTAGTGATGCTAGGTGAGCTAACTGCTGCTCCTGAGAAGTAACATGAGCTAGTCGAGCTGAAAGATCCTGAGAAGCCATTATCAACCTACCATCGTCTTGCTGAGTAGCACGTTCTCCGTCAATAACCACAGCTACCATCTGTCAAAATTTTTGAAGTAAATTTGTTAAACTGCATTGGATAAACTCAATGGCTGTCTCCTGAAAAGGCAAGATAACTCAAAGAAGGAGACACATTTATTATCATTCATTCAATGCTGTCTTTCTAGAGGTGTGGTGACATCACAATTAGATTACCCTTTTCCTGGTACACTATCTACATCTCTTTTATATTTCCACTGGTCAAGTCTGTCTGTCTGTGTCTGTGTCTGTGTCTGTCTGTCTCTCTCTCTCTCTCTCTCTCTCTCTCTCTATCATGTGGGAGTTCGAACACGTGGATAGGGTAAAGTAATACTCACGTAGGCTGGAAGTACGTATAATTACGGATAATGTGGGGAGCGCCCTAACAGCCGTAACCTTGTCTCCTTGCTCACTCTCGTAACTCTGACTGGCCGCCCACAGTACCCATATGTGAGGGGTCTTTGAATACTGCTGTGGTCAGCACAATATGAATAGACAGTGACTCAGGCAGAGACGGTTGGTAGTGAGTCAACTACTGGTACACTGGTTACTGGTAACTGGTTACTACTACTGAGATCTCTCTCTCTCTCTCTCTGTCTTGTTATGTTGTTGTCCCTTATTACTTTGATAGTAAGGTTCTCACTGCATGTTCTAGTGTGGGGTAGCTTTTTACATAAAGGCCTTATCAGTCTAGGGTAATGCATTCATAATTGATCATCCTCAGTGTCTCTGAAATCCTTTCATCAGCCCTCTTCACAGGTTATTTAAACTATTATAAAAAAATATAGAACTGTATTCTAAATAGATATATACAGAATATTTTTTTTTTTTCAACAAGTCGGCCGTCTCCCACAATATACAAAACAAGTCTACACACTCCCTAGCTGCTCTCCTAGGAACAGCCCACATGGTGCATCTCAAGAATTTGCCCTTCTTTCTTCTTGACTAATCTCTGGACTAACCAGTTTTTTGACACACTTTAGTCACCCTGAGTATGGTGGCTACAACTTAAGGTATAAAACTCACCCCTGGGGCACGCATAATGCCCAAAAAAATAAAAAGAAGGACCCAGAGGTCTTACCAGCTTGAAGCCAACAAGGAGAGTGGGGGAGAGGGAGGATCCTAGCTAAGCTCCTCCCACACCCACCAAAACAAAAAGACTGTTGCCAAGCACAATCCTCTAGTTACCACATGTTGTGATAGAAACACAGGCCTTATCTCTAGGTTTTATTGAACCTAGAATCTTCATAGTACTTGCAACAACAAAATATAATGACTAGTACATCTAATAACTGCTGCTGCATATGTCAAGAGAAAAGTTATAACTACAATCTCCCCCTTTTAAAATATCAGAGACAGTAATCTCCCAAACTGTTAGGTGGGTGACGTATACGTCCCGACCTTCATAGCCCTTGAACCTCTTCGCCAGGTTCAATATTTTCCAGCGTAGTTTGACTAACTGCTGGAGCAGAATCCACTATTTCCATAGGGGTAGTCTCGAGGGGCTTTCCAGGAGAAAACGAAGCATCTTTCACATCTATTGGTGTATCTTGAAATTCCACACTAACAGGGATTTCAACTGGGGCTAAATGTCTTGTAGATACTGTAGTCTCTTCACCATTTTGGTAGCGAATGTGGGCGTAATGTGGATTAGCTTGCAGGAGCTCTACCTCTTCCACTAAAGGATCTGTCTTGTTCATCCTACGGTGACTCTTCAGGAGAATGGGTCCAGGATGACATAACCAAGTGGGCACAGAGGCTCCCGTAGAGGAACGACGTGAATAGTTGAAGAGTCTTTCATGAGGGGTTGCATTAGTAGCTGTGCACAGCAATGGTCTAATAGAGTATAGAGCATCAGGTAGGACAGTTTGCCAGTGTCGAACAGGTAGATTGCACGACTTCAATGTCATTGTAACTGCCTTCCATATAGTACCATTGAACCGCTCCACTTGACCATTGCCTTGAGGGTTGTAGCTTGTTGTTCTGCTGCAAGCAATACCTTTGCTACCCTAAAACTCCTGAAGTTCGTTACTTATAAACGAGGATCCCCTGTCTGAATGGATACAGGCTGGCATACCAAAGTAGGTAGTAGGTTGGTAGACAGCAACCACCCAGGGAAGTACTACCGTCCTGCCAGATGACTGTGAAACAGAAACCTGTAACTGTTTTGCATGATGGTAGGATTGCTGGTTTCTTTTTCTGTCTCATAAACACGCTAGATAACAGGGATATCTTGCTACTCCTACTTACACTTTGGTCACACTTCACAGACACGCACATGCATATATATATACATACATCTAGGTTTTTCTCCTTTTTCTAAATAGCTCTTGTTCCTCTTTATTTCTTCTATTGTCCATGGGGAAGTGGAAAAGAATCTTTCCTCCGTAAGCCATGCGTGTGTATGAGGCGACTAAAATGCCGGGAGCAATGGGCTAGTAACCCCTTCTCCTGTAGACATTTACTAAAAAAGAGAAGAAGAAAAACTTTATAAAACTGGGATGCTTAAATGTGCGTGGATGTAGTGCAGATGACAAGAAACAGATAATTGCTGATGTTATGAATAAAAAGAAGTTGGATGTCCTGGCCCTAAGCGAAACAAAGCTGAAGGGGGTAGGGGAGTTTCGGTGGGGGGAAATAAATGGGATTAAATCTGGAGTATCTGAGAGAGTTAGAGCAAAGGAAGGGGTAGCAGTAATGTTGAATGATCAGTTATGGAAGGAGAAAAGAGAATATGAATGTGTAAATTCAAGAATTATGTGGATTAAAGTAAAGGTTGGATGCGAGAAGTGGGTCATAATAAGCGTGTATGCACCTGGAGAAGAGAGGAATGCAGAGGAGAGAGTGAGATTTTGGGAGATGTTAAGTGAATGTATAGGAGCCTTTGAACCAAGTGAGAGAGTAATTGTGGTGGGGGACCTGAATGCTAAAGTAGGAGAAACTTTTAGAGAGGGTGTGGTAGGTAAGTTTGGGGTGCCAGGTGTAAATGATAATGGGAGCCCTTTGATTGAACTTTGTATAGAAAGGGGTTTAGTTATAGGTAATACATATTTTAAGAAAAAGAGGATAAATAAGTATACAAGATATGATGTAGGGCGAAATGACAGTAGTTTGTTGGATTATGTATTGGTAGATAAAAGACTGTTGAGTAGACTTCAGGATGTACATGTTTATAGAGGGGCCACAGATATATCAGATCACTTTCTAGTTGTAGCTACACTGAGAGTAAAAGGTAGATGGGATACAAGGAGAATAGAAGCATCAGGGAAGAGAGAGGTGAAGGCTTATAAACTAAAAGAGGAGGCAGTTAGGGTAAGATATGAACAGCTATTGGAGGATAGATGGGCTAATGAGAGCATAGGCAATGGGGTCGAAGAGGTATGGGATAGGTTTAAAAATGTAGTGTTAGAGTGTTCAGCAGAAGTTTGTGGTTACAGGAAAGTGGGTGCGGGAGGGAAGAGGAGCGATTGGTGGAATGATGATGTGAAGAGAGTAGTAAGGGAGAAAAAGTTAGCATATGAGAAGTTTTTACAAAGTAGAAGTGATGCAAGGAGGGAAGAGTATATGGAGAAAAAGAGAGAGGTTAAGAGAGTGGTGAAGCAATGTAAAAAGAGAGCAAATGAGAGAGTGGGTGAGATGTTATCAACAAATTTTGTTGAAAATAAGAAAAAGTTTTGGAGTGAGATTAACAAGTTAAGAAAGCCTAGAGAACAAATGGATTTGTCAGTTAAAAATAGGAGAGGAGAGTTATTAAATGGAGAGTTAGAGGTATTAGGGAGATGGAGGGAATATTTTGAGGAATTGTTAAATGTTGATGAAGATAGGGAAGCTGTGATTTCGTGTATAGGGCAAGGAGGAACAACATCTTGTAGGAGTGAGGAAGAGCCAGTTGTGAGTGTGGGGGAAGTTCGTGAGGCAGTAGGTAAAATGAAAGGGGGTAAGGCAGCCGGGATTGATGGGATAAAGATAGACATCTTAAAAGCAGGTGGGGATATAGTTTTGGAGTGGTTGGTGCAATTATTTAATAAATGTATGGAAGAGGGTAAGGTACCTAGGGATTGGCAGAGAGCATGCATAGTTCCTTTGTATAAAGGCAAAGGGGATAAAAGAGAGTGCAAAAATTATAGGGGGATAAGTCTGTTGAGTATACCTGGCAAAGTGTATGGTAGAGTTATTATTGAAAGAATTAAGAGTAAGACGGAGAATAGGATAGCAGATGAACAAGGAGGCTTTAGGAAAGGTAGGGGGTGTGTGGACCAGGTGTTTACAGTGAAACATATAAGTGAACAGTATTTAGATAAGGCGAAAGAGGTCTTTGTGGCATTTATGGATTTGGAAAAAGCGTATGACAGGGTGGATAGGGGGGCAATGTGGCAGATGTTGCAGGTGTATGGTGTAGGAGGTAGGTTACTGAAAGCAGTGAAGAGTTTTTACGAGGATAGTGAGGCTCAAGTTAGAGTATGTAGGAAAGAGGGAAATTATTTCCCAGTAAAAGTAGGCCTTAGACAAGGATGTGTGATGTCACCGTGGTTGTTTAATATATTTATAGATGGGGTTGTAAGAGAAGTAAATGCGAGGGTCTTGGCAAGAGGCGTGGAGTTAAAAGATAAAGAATCACACAAAGTGGGAGTTGTCACAGTTGCTCTTTGCTGATGACACTGTGCTCTTGGGAGATTCTGAAGAGAAGTTGCAGAGATTGGTGGATGAATTTGGTAGGGTGTGCAAAAGAAGAAAATTGAAAGTGAATACAGGAAAGAGTAAGGTTATGAGGATAACAAAAAGATTAGGTGATGAAAGATTGGATATCAGATTGGAGGGAGAGAGTATGGAGGAGGTGAATGTATTCAGATATTTGGGAGTGGACGTGTCAGCGGATGGGTCTATGAAAGATGAGGTGAATCATAGAATTGATGAGGGGAAAAGGGTGAGTGGTGCACTTAGGAGTCTGTGGAGACAAAGAACTTTGTCCTTGGAGGCAAAGAGGGGAATGTTTGAGAGTATAGTTTTACCAACGCTCTTATATGGGTGTGAAGCATGGGTGATGAATGTTGCAGAGAGGAGAAGGCTGTGGAAGCAGTGGAGATGTCATGTCTGAGAGCAATGTGTGGTGTGAATATAATGCAGAGAATTCGTAGCTTGGAAGTTAGGAGGAGGTGCAGGATTACCAAAACTGTTGTCCAGAGGGCTGAGGAAGGGTTGTTGAGGTGGTTCGGACATGTGGAGAGAATGGAGCGAAACAGAATAACTTCAAGAGTGTATCAGTCTGTAGTGGAAGGAAGGCGGGGTAGGGGTCGGCCTAGGAAAGGTTGGAGGGAGGGGGTAAAGGAGGTTTTGTGTGCGAGGGGCTTGGACTTCCAGCAGGCATGCGTGAGCGTGTTTGATAGGAGTGAATGGAGACAAATGGTTTTTAATACTTGACGTGCTGTTGGAGTGTGAGCAAAATAACATTTATGAAGGGGTTCAGGGAAACCGGCAGGCCGGACTTGAGTCCTGGAGATGGAAAGTACAGTGCCTGCACTCTGAAGGAGGGGTGTTAATTTTAATTTTATTATCACACTGGCCGATTCCCACCAAGGCAGGGTGGCCCGAAAAAGAAAAACTTTCACCATCATTCACTCCATCACTGTCTTGCCAGAAGGGTGCTTTACACTACAGTTTTTAAACTGCAACATTAACACCCCTCCTTCAGAGTGCAGGCACTGTACTTCCCATCTCCAGGACTCAAGTCCGGCCTGCCGGTTTCCCTGAAACCCTTCATAAATGTTACTTTGCTCACACTCCAATAGCACGTCAAGTATTAAAAACCATTTATCTCCATTCACTCCTATCAAACACGCTCACGCATGCCTGCTGGAAGTCCAAGCCCCTCGCACACAAAACCTCCTTTACCCCCTCCCTCCAACCTTTCCTAGGCCGACCCTTACCCCGCCTTCCTTCCACTACAGACTGATACACTCTTGAAGTTATTCTGTTTCGCTCCATTCTCTCCACATGTCTGAACCACCTCAACAACCCTTCCTCAGCCCTCTGGACAACAGTTTTGGTAATCCCGCACCTCCTCCTAACTTCCAAACTACGAATTCTCTGCATTATATTCACACCACACATTGCTCTCAGACATGACATCTCCACTGCTTCCAGCCTTCTCCTCGCTGCAACATTCATCACCCATGCTTCACACCCATATAAGAGCGTTGGTAAAACTTGTGTTAATGTTGCAGTTTAAAAACTGTAGTGTAAAGCACCCTTCTGGCAAGACAGTGATGGAGTGAATGATGGTGAAAGTTTTTCTTTTTCGGGCCACCCTGCCTTGGTGGGAATCGGCCAGTGTGATAATAATAAAAAAAAAATACCAAAAATAGAGAACAGTTGTGAAAGACAACTAATAACAGTTGAAGCAGTCATATTTACACAGGGGAACACAAAGGGAAATCTTGAATAGTCATCTACTATGTTAAAGAAATATCTATTCTGATTCATGCTTGGTAGAGGTCCTTTGAAATCTATATTCAGTCTCTTGAAAGGCTGGGTGGATTTTATGAGATGAGTCTTCTCTGGCTGATGAAAGTTTGGCCTGCACTCTGCACATACTCTGCATGCTCTGATCACTTGTCGCACATCTTCCACTGAGTAGGGCATGTTCTTTGATTTGACAAAATGGTACAGGCGCGTAACTCCTGGGTGACACAAAGCCTTGTGGAGCACTGAGAGTGATTGCAAATCATGACATGCTGCTCCACAGTGGGACCTAGAGAATGCATCAGGTGAGATGTTCTCTTGACCCGGTCGGTACAGAATATCAAAGTCATAACACGACAGTTCCGTCCTCCAGTGTAATATCTTGTCATTCTTTATCCTACTTTTGTGCTTCTTGTCGAACATATATATCATGGACTGTTGGTCAGTCCTTATGGTGAGATGTTTACCAGTTAAATAATGCCTCCAGTGGCGAAATGCTTCTATGATGGCCTGGGCTTCCTTTTCTACAGCAGCATAACACTTCTCTGATTCTTGAAAAGTTCTCGAAAAGAAGGCTACTGATCGTCCTGCCTGAGATAAGACTGCAGCAATGGCAATGTCAGATACATCTGTTTCCACTTCGAATGGTAGGGACTCATCAATGGCTTGAACTACTGAGTTTTCAATGTCCTGTTTCAGAGTATGAAAAGTGGCGTCTGCTTCCTTTGTCACAGGAAATATTGTGGTAGCACTCAATGGGCAGACTTGAATAGTTGTAGATCCATTGTGAGTAATAAGCAAAGAGACCAGGAGTTCTTCGGAGTGACTTTTTGTCTTGAGGCATTGGAAGTTCCCGTAAAGGTCGTAGTTGTTCAGGGTCTGGGAATACTGAACCTCCTTCCACCACATAACCAAGGATGCTAAGCCTTTTAGTTGAAAAACTGCACTTTTCTTCATTGTAACTGATATTTTTCTTCTTGGCGGCTTCCAAAAACTTATCAAGGTTTGCATCATGTTCCTCCTGGGTCTTGCCACAAATGGTAACATTATCTAAATACGCATAAGTTCCCATGAGTTGCTCTTCCTGAATGAGTGAATCCATAATTCGTTGGAAGCAGGCTACCCCATTGGTGACTCCAAAAGGGACTCTGGTAAACTGATACAGGCCATCACTAGCCTGAAGCGCTGTGTACGGTATATCTTCATTCCTTATAGGGACTTGATGATAGGCACTCTGTAGATCAGTTGTGCTAAACACATAGTACTGAGCAATTTTGTTCACTGTATCATCAATTCGAGGTAGAGGGTACCCATCAAGAAGTGTAAATTTGTTGATTGTCTCAGATAGCCAGTCTCCGTTTCCTATAATCATCCTTAACAACAACAACCTGTGCACGCCAAGGGGAATTACTCGATTCTATAATACCCTCCTTCGGCAGCCTCTGAGTTTCTTTCTCAATGAACATTCGATCCTCATAAGAATAGCGGCGTGACTTAGCTGATATAGGATGGCAATCTGCGGTAAGATTTGCAAACAGCTTTGGTGGGTCTACCCTTAAAGTGCTAAGTCCACAGACAACAAGAGGAGGTAGTTCACCTCCATATGTTAAGGTAACACTACCATGCAGCTTCTAAAAGTCCTGACCAAGGATAACATCAGAGCACAGTTGTGGCAGAATAGCTAAATGTATATCTTGATAATCCTTTCCATTAACTCTGAGGTTTACCTTACAAAACCCTAAGGTCTGAATAGAGAGAGATGTTGATGCCATGGAAATGGTATCTGATGAGTGATGTACAGTCAAGGAGTGGCGCTTAACTAAGTCAAGGCTGATGAAACTCTCTGAGCTGCCACTATCAATAAGACCATCTACTTCTGTTCCTTTGATACATACTTTCACAACTGCCTTTGACAGTGAATTTGGAGTAGCCACAGAAGTCACTGTTGCTAGAGTCACATGATCACTGAAATGTGTATAAGCATTAGCTCTTGTTGATGCATTAGCATGACATACTTTAGCAAAGTGACCTTTCTTGTGGCATTTATGGCACATTGCTTCACGAGCAGGACACTTTGGACATGGATGTCTTGAAAAACCACAAAAGAAACACACTGTACCTGCCACTGCTGTCACTGAGGCAGGTTCCACAGTAACTTCTTTGCAAAAGTCTTGGTCAGGAATTGCAGCACTTACCACTCGAGAAGGCTGGGTGGTACTGTATACTTCAGAATTCTTCTGGGCTGAATCTAGAGCTCTTGCCTGGTCAAAGGCAGTGGCTAAGTCAAGAGTTCTATTCTCCAATAAACACTGCCTTATTATTGGTGATTGCAGGCCACTGATAAAAGCATCCCTGATGGACTCTTCACAATACTGAGCAGCTGTCACTGCTTGAAAGTGAGTCCTTACCTAAAAATTTTCAGTGCTTGAAGGTATTCCTCTGAGGATTCACCAATCTGCTGGCGGCGAGTTGCAAGGCGATAGTGTGCAAAGATTTCATTTGAAAGTTTAATATACTTAGACTTGAGGGTTTTGATAGCATCTTCATAGGTATTACACTCAGAAATAGCCTCATATATTTTAGGTGACACAAAATTGATGAGCAGACTTAGTTTATCTAGATCTTCCTCAGGAAGGGCTCCCAAGAAGTTTTCGAAAGTCTTAAACCAGTGCTTCCATTCCTGAGCAGCCGCTGATAAGCTGGGGTCACAGTCTAGCCTCTCAGGTTTCAGTAAACGCTCCATGTTGTGATGTAGTCTAGCGCAGGATCACCACCAGGTAGCCCAGGATTCTATGTTCAATAAATTGTTGTGATAGAAACACAGGCCTTATCTCTAGGCTTTACTGAACATAGAATCTTCATTGTACTTCTGCAGCAACAAAATATAATGACTAGTACATCTAATAACTGCTGCTGCAGGAAGCGTGATGTCTTGCATTTGTCAAGAGAAAAGTTATAACTACACCACAACTCTACCATACATTATTTTACTTTTACAAAAAGAAATACAACTTTATAAACTACTTATTTAAATTGTGTTTGTGTGTCTATAGTATAACCTATTATATTGAGAAAAACAGACTTGACTCAGCTGCCTTACAGCCATAAGGGTGATATGCCCTTATGACATTTAAGGCTGAGTCCCCATCAATTCAGTATAATTAGGTATTCCAGAGTAACTGTTACTTATATACATCAATGTGTGTTGGGTCCCATAGTCCCATAACAGTCTGTCTGTCTCTCTGTCTGTCTGTCTCTCTTTTTTTTTTTTTTTTTACACAGGGTTTGACAAGGTTAAGGATCCCTAGCTTTATTGACAAGCTATTTAAGGATTCCTAACTTTATTGGCAAGCTAAGAGCTGTTACCTACATCAGCTCATTTGAAAGCATTTTTATTATGAGACATACAAGTAGGGAACAGGATGAAGTTGGAGCCATCTGTGGGCCAGCATTTTCATTTGATCAACTGACTTTATCTCGCTGACATCATAATGCTGTACAAATGTGTTCCATACTCGAGTCATCCTGGGTATATATGACCTCAGATGGAGTGATGTCCTGGAGAAGGGTACAGCCAGAGTGAAGCTGCTGCTTTCTGCCCGTCTTGTGGCATAAAAGCTTGTTTCACGCTGTCCTCGAAGTGGATCCAAGTGTGGTACTTTGACAATATTGGCCTTGTGCATAACAGTAAGGCCACCCACATCCCTCCTGTGTTGAAGGCTCTGCTGAAATGACAGATCTATCCAGGATGGGTCCAGGCGAGAGATGAGACGTCTTGCTCTGTTCTCTACTCTGTCAAGCAATCGCAGATGAGAGGGGGGCAGGCAAACCAAGAAAGTGGAGCATACTCAAGGTGTGAGCGTACTTGTGCCTCATACAGAATCTTGCAACCCCTACTGTCAAGCAGATGCAAGATACAGCGAAGTATCTCTCTCTCTCTCTCTCTCTCTCTCTCTCTCTGTCTGTCTCTCTCTCTCTGTCTCTCTCTCTGTGTCTCTCTGTCTCTCTGTCTCTCTCTCTCCCCCTTGATGTACAGAATCACATTATAAAATCAATGCCACAATTCAAAAACTTATTTAAAAAAAAAAAAATTATGGTGGTCCTAAGTCATAACCTAGAGGTGAGATGTTGGAGCTTGTCAAATAAATTTCCAAATAATTTCATATGCCTTAAATTATTTTATTACAATGAGTTTGTTGGTGAATTTAGTGAATTATGTAGATGCTTGAGTGGACTGACTTACCTCTCAACAAACAAGGAAGTAGGTAAACTTTGTGAACTACCTAACAAATTTGTAAATTTATTTCAATGCTACCCAAAGCATTTCAAATTAGGAACCCTAATACAAAAACAAATCAGATGTACCTGAGATAAGAGTGTGGCCATATCTTCTTGTTGCTGGAGTATGGAGCACAGTCTTTTTTATTTATTTATTTGTTATTAATTTGGACATGATACATAGACATACAAAGAAATACAGTGGTTAAGTGTAACATGCCAAAAGGCCCTTGTATGCAAAGCATTATGGGCAGCTTAAAATTAACTTTAGATTAACTAAGCAATGATATATTCAGTGGTAAAAATTATAGTAAACAAATAACAATTAAGCACAAATGAGTATTTCAAAGACAGGTCATATGGTCATTTGCTGAGTTGCTGAGCATTCAAAAGAATGGAGTACTGTATTCTATTAGTTAATGCAGTTAAAAAAACAAAGTTTGATAGGGTCACAGGTTATACATTTATGAGATACAGTTATTCTGTATTTATTTAGTTGTGGGTGAGTAAGTGGTTTTTAAGAAGAGCCTTGAATTTATAAACAGACAGTGTTTTATATTCACAGGTAATGAATTCCAGATTTTTGGGCCTTTTATGTGCATCGAGTTTTTGCATAGCATGAGATGGACACGAGGAACATCAAAGAGTGATCTGTGCCTTGTGTTAAGGTCATGTGTTCTGTCGAGGTTGGTAAGGAGACATCTGAGGGGAAGGTTTATATCCGGGTTAAGTGTTCTATGTATGTAGTAGGTACAATAATAAGTATGGATGTTTTGTACGGTGAGTAGGTTTAGAGTTTTGAATATTGGTGGAGTGTGCTGCCTGTAGTGGGAATTTATCATTCTGAGTGCAGCCTTTTGTTAGGTAATTAATGATCTGAGATGATTTATTGTTGTTGAGCCCCAAGCACAAATTCCATAGGTGAGATAGGGGTAAATGAGTGAGTGATATAGGGCCAGGAGGGCTGACTGTGGAACGTAGTACTGTATCTTCATTAGTATGCCTATGGTCTTGGAAATTTTTTTGGCAGACGATGCAACATCCCCCAATGAAAAGCAGGGGTGTTACTAACACGTTAAGAGACCATACAATAAGTGTCAGAGGCCCGAGACTGTTCAACTGCCTCTCAACATACATAAGGGGGATTACCAATAGACCCCTGGCAGTCTTCAAGCTGGCACTGGACAAGCACCTAAAGTCAGTACCTGACCAGCCGGGCTGTGGCTCATACGTTGGTTTGTGTGCAGCCAGCAGTAACAGCCTGGTTGATCAGGCTCTGATCCACCAGGAGGCCTGGTCACAGACCGGGCCACGGGGGTGTTGACCCCCGGAACTCTCTCCAGGTAAACTCCAGGTACGTGTGTTTGAAATTTGAATCTATTATCAAGGTGGATTCCTAAGAATTTTCCCTCTGTGAGCTTTGTGATAGGTGATTCGTTTATCATTATGTTAAGAGGGACATCTGTAGCTCTGTTACCAAACTGAATGAAGTAGGTTTTGTCAATGTTGAGAGTAAGTTTGTTAGTCATCATCCACGTAGATATTTTCTGTAATTCGGTGTTTACAGTATTGGCTAGCATGATGGGCTTGGGTGAGAGAAGACGTATGTAGTGTCATCTGCAAATAGTGTGGGTTTGAGTAGTTGTGATGCATTTGGTAGGTTGTTTATGTAAACAAGAAAGAGAAGAGGGCCAAGGACACTTCCTTGTGGGACACCAACTGTAATTGGCTGTGCGGAAGAGTTTGCCACATTTGTGTACACATATTGGCTTCTGTTGCTGAGGTATGACTTTAGGTAGTTGAGGGAGTGCCCTCTTATACCATAGTGCGACAATTTTATGTGGAGCAAATCATGGTCAACTGTATCAAAAGCTTTACGTAAGTAAATGAAGATCCCCAGTGGGACTTCTTTTTTCTCGAGTGAAGTGTATATTTATTCTAGCATGTGTATAATAGCATCATTTGTATTTTTATTAGGCCTGAACCCAAATTGACAGGGGTTGAGTATGTTGTGGGAGATGAGGTAGGAATAGATTCGCTTATGAATTAATTTTTCGAAGATTTTAGAGAGAGGGTGTAAGTTGGATACTGGCCTATAGTTATTTAAGTTTGTTTGGTCGCCTTCTTTATGTATGGGGGTGACCCTCGCTATTTTGAGAACTGTAGGGAAGGTAGAGAATTCGATGGATTTGTTAAAGAGTGTTGCAATGATTGGTGACAGCACTTGCGACGCTTTTTTGTATATAAAGGGTGGTAAGGTATTTAAATCTCCTGTCTTGTTTTTTAGTGTGTTGATAATAAGGGAGACTACTGTTGGGTTAGTAGGAGCTAGGAACAGTGTGTTCGGGTAGTTGCCAGTGAGGTAGTCATTGGGTTGTGGTATTTCAGCTTGGGATTTTATTGGCAAGGTTTTTTCCTATGGAGAAGAAATCATTGAGTCTGTTTGCTGTTTCAGTTGGTGGGAGTTGGAGTTCATCTGGTTTTGTTAGTTCAATTGTGTTATTTCCTGATATCTTTTTTGTTTCTAGTATTTCTGATAGGGTTTTTCAGGTCTTTTTTATATCACCTTTTAAGTTGGATAATCTGTTCTCATAATACAATTTTTTAGCCCTTCTTATCAGGCTGGTTAGGACTGACGAGTAACATTTTGTTTGGTCTCTGGTGATGTGACCCATTCTGTACTGTTTTCTGTATAGGTGCTTTGTATTTATGGATTTGAGGATGCTGGGTATTAGCCAGGGACTGTTCAGTCTCTTAGCTGCCATCTGTTTAGTTTTTTAGGGCAGTGCTTGTTATAGAGGTATTGGGTCTTTTCTAGAAAATTATTAATACATTCGTCAGTATCTGTAAAGATTTCTAGCTCAAGAGTGCCAGTCGATGTTTGTCATTGCTGCTGTGAAGTTATTAATGGCTGCCTAATTGAAGTCTGAAAGTGACTTTAGTAGTGTCTTGGGGTAATTTACTTAGATTAGTTATGAGGAAGGTAGGGTAGTGGTCTGGGGTATTATCTGTGATTATACCTGATTTTAAAGGGGATATGGTGTTGATCCAGATGTGGTCTAGTAGGTCATTGCTTGTGTTTCCTGCTAGTTAAGTTGATCTCTCAACTGTACAAAATACTGCCTTACACATGCTCGTGCCTCCTCTGCAGTTCCACCTGTATCAACTTCTACTGACCCACTTTCAGCAGAGGAACCTTCCAGATGTTGAGCTACACTTTCTAAGAAATCAAACAAAATGCATATTATATGATAAACAGAGCAGAAAAAATATATTAATATACTTTAAGAGAAATGTAATAGATTACTGCATTAATAACATGATGATCCGAGTATTTTTTGAGGTCAAAATGAATTTACTATTTCTGCTGTCAGACAGAAATGCTCATTAATTAATTATCAAAACCTAGGCAGCGAAAGGGCTCAACCATTTTAGTGACCATCTGAAAGCTTTGAGAAAAAGCTAAAATATTGGACAACTGCAACTAGCAAAGGGGTTCTAGGTCCAAAGTTTGAACAATGCATTTTCAAGAGAGAAAATCTGGTATAAAAGATTACCACTCATAGTTTACACAGTTTCTTACACATTACCAGCATCAATTTCTGAATGTTATGTGATGTATCAAATTAATATACTTTTTTTTAATTTAGGTTAGGGTCTACCCAGATCAGGACTCACAGTGTGTGATCAACCAGGTGATAGCCACAAGAAATCCAACACATGCACCACAACCTGGTTAATCAGGAACTGACATGAGAAACTCGGATCACATAAACTTATAAAAATTTATATTTAACTACAAATAAGCAAATTTAAAAAACTAGCATATGACTGGCAGAGGAGTGTCTCAGAAAATATATAGATGTCAAAATGAGCAAGGTGTGAAGACCAATTAGGGAATGTGTGAGGTTTGCTATAGGTCTACGTATTCACTGGCACAGCACTGTACTGAAATGATAACCCTCCTTCCTCCTGCAATCCATCTAGTAGGAAACCTCACTTTTTACAAATGTGAGTATAAAGAGGCATTCTCAAGATTTTATCTATAAAACATGTGGTATGAAAACATGCCAGCATAAAACATAAACAGGGCAAAAGCACATATAAATCATATACATGTATAAACCTACATTTCTATATCAAAAAGAAAAATTAACCAAAGAACACACTGGAGATACAATAGATGAAAAAAAACTGCAGTTCTGCATTCATATATATTGATATCACAGTGAGTTATAAACAGTGGCCTCTGATTCTTTAGATTTAGATTTTGCCACCAAAGTGGCTAGTTTATTGTGCACCCCATATCCATCCCGTGGACGGTAGCGCGAGAGCATGTGGATACACAAAAGGCCTAGGAACTAGGCCCCAAAGGGTTAACAGGAATACATATGGATTTATATCTACATATCTATAGTTCACTTATCTGTTACAAGCAAATTTAGGAAATTTGCTTAGTATATCTGGTATCTTATTTTCATTAATAAGATATCTTGACATGTCACATAGGTTATTATACTGTCTGTCTCTGTATTCCTCAATAAGTGGACAATTAAGCACATAGTGTTCAAGACAGTGACCATATGCCTGATCACATAATTTACATTTAGTTTGATCATCATCTGTGTGTCTCCCAAACTGCCAGAAGTACTTGTAACCAAGCCTAAGCCTGGCCACTACAACATCAGTCAGTCTGTTCACATTGCAAGTTGCTCCATAAACATACTTATCTACGTTCATGTTATCATAGTGGGTTATAGATCTACTCAGGCTTCTAACTGCATTCCTATAACAATCATCTTCATTATTTACTTCTCTCCTAATATTATTCCTAATGCTAGACACAGTTATACCAAAGTTATATTCTACGTTCTCCTTCTGGATACTCTTCTTGGCTAACATATCAACTTTATCATGAAGGAGTAATCCAATGTGTGATGGGATCCATAGCAATTGTACATTAATTCCTTTGTCCCTAATTTTTGAGTATCTATACCTGGCTTCCCCAATGAGCATGTTGTTGGAGTCATTATATGAGCCAAGAGCCTTCAATGATGACATAGAATCAGTAATGATGATAGAGTCAAGCTCAGTGTCATAGGTTAGCTTTAGCGCCATTAGGATTGCAAACAATTCAGTTTGCAGTGTAGACGCCCAGTTGTTAATTCTTATGCCTAACTCAACAAATTTATTATCGTTCTTAACTAGGGAGGTGGCAATAAGAGCAGATGCAGCCCTGCCAGAAGGGCTTAGTACCACATGAAAATTGCAATGTTCCAAAATTTCAGTGCTCAAGTCTTCCAGTAACATAAACCAAAGTGTAATATAGTTTCTCAACCAGATTTTTGTTTTAACACAAAATACAGTACACCCATTTGTTAGCCTCAGATCAATTGTTAAGTACCCAAACATCACTGATTATAAACAGAATGTTGGTATTGTATATCACTGATAATAAAATATGGTTAATATGTAAAACTGAAAAAACTAAAATCTTAACACTTCAACCATTACAAGGTAAAGCTCCTTATTACTAAAATACTTAACGTTGGACATGAAATATTCAGAACTCGAAACACTCAGCATTAACAATACTGCACACTCCTCACCTAGCTTATGAGGTGAATCAGTTAGTTCTGAGCTACTCTGTGTGTTGTATGGCTGTATTGATGGTGGAACGGATCCTCTCAGCTTCTTGCTCTAATAATATATGCTGAAAGACACAAAACACTTATAATACTTTTCCAAGACACTTACCAAGCAGTACACTGTTAGAAAAATCTCTTTTTTTTTTATAGAAAATGATGCACATGTCTCTTCTTGTATATGTAATGTCCATGCATGTGATGAGTAATATTTATAAAGCTCTTGCCTGGGCAAAATGTTGTTGTCACTGCAGTTCTAAGTTGCTGTCTGTGTTCATTTCTCATCTACTGGTATTTTGTGCCATTACTGTACCTGCCCAACATTGTGTGTATGTGTGTGTGTGTGTGTGTCAGCAAAATCTAGATTTACAGTCTGGCTACTATAGAAGAGAAGAAGTGAGAAACACTGATACACAGTGTGAAGTGTAAGTACATAATGGAAATTAAATTATATTGATACAATATAGTGTTCATCCATATACGTACAACATACATAATATACAGAGGAATGACAATACATATTGAAACACTAGATATGCTTACTCACAAACATACCAACTGGTACATCATACAAAAAAAAAAAAAACATTCTTGGCAATTATATAACAAGCTCTTTTTTTTCTTTAAGGAATACAGTACCTTATGTTTTGTGTGCTTGTAATGTTTGCAGATAAAACACATTAATGGAGCTGACTGGCAGCTTTCTTCTAAACACACAGATTCAACTGTATGAAAAGAATGGTTCATCTTGCCTTCTCACAAGGTTTTTCTGAAAGGAAAAAAGTACTGTATTGTATGTGCACTGTATTTACCTTGTGCCTTCTACCTTGCCTCTTCTTGTTAAGATCTTTCCTCTTCTCTGTTCCTCAGATTTCTCTAGAATCCTACATCTGTCTTTCTCATCTACCATAGATTTTTTTCTTCCCTTTGCCTTTCCTTTTTATCAATACAGGAGTAATTTTCTCAATGAAACCAAAACTTATGCAGTACAAACTGTCCTCTAAAACCTAACAAATAATAACAAAGGCTAGCATCATAAAATATCTTACAAAAGAAACATTTAGCATACAAAGTGATAAGGAATAACAATGAAAACAAGCATAGGTCATTGATATCTCAGGATGATTCTGATCATGATGAAATTTGGATTAAAAACAAAAAACTGGGCAAAGGGTCACTAACCCACACCCCTGAGGGTGCATGCAAGCCTTTAACTAAATGTGCGGGGGCTCTCAAGATGCATCAGACTTCAGCACTCTGGAAACAACAGTAAAGTAGATGAATGGTTCAGAGAACTGATATGATGATAAATTAGACACATGTGCAACTCTTGGGTATCTTTATTGAGGAAACGTTTCGCCACACAGTGGCTTCATCAGTTGCGCATGTGTCTAATTTATCATTGTGTCAGTTCTCTGAACCATTCATCTACAATCCTGTCAGACACTGCAACTTCTTGGGATCTTAATACTTGCGAATTCTTTGCTTGCTTAACCCTTGGGCACGACCTACTTCCACAATGGACAAGTGTGACACCACCTACGGTTGCTGCACCTCTCCTGCCTATGGTATATAAGCTACTTCTCTGCACATATGCTGCTGTATTCTATTCAAGATTGATGGACTGACCACATCGACTCAAGGTTGAAGGACTGATTACCTCATTCTCCTCCTGCCAAGGTAGTGACCAAATAAGGAAATGCATTGATATTCATTCATTCAATAGATGTCTTGCCAGAAATGCACAGAGAACTCAACTCAAATGACCTCTGAACTGCAATATCCCCATCAGAGTGCAAGCACTGCACTGCACTGCCTACCAGCCTGGTTGATCAGCAGCAAGTAGGTACCTGGGTGTTAGTGGACTGGTGTGGGTGGCATCCTGGGTGTTAGTGGACTGGTGTGGGTCACATCCTGGGTGTTAGTGGACTGGTGTGGGTCACATCCTGGGTGTTAGTGGACTGGTGTGGGTCACATCCTGGGTGTTAGTGGACTGGTGTGGGTGGCATCCTGGGTGTTAGTGGACTGGTGTGGGTGGCATCCTGGGTGTTAGTGGACTGGTGTGGGTGGCATCCTGGGTGTTAGTGGACTGGTGTGGGTGGCATCCTGGGTGTTAGTGGACTGGTGTGGGTGGCATCCTGGGTGTTAGGGGACTGGTGTGGGTGGCATCCTGGGTGTTAGGGGACTGGTGTGGGTGGCATCCTGGGTGTTAGTGGACTGGTGTGGGTGGCATCCTGGGTGTTAGTGGACTGGTGTGGGTGGCATCCTGGGTGTTAGTGGACTGGTGTGGGTGGCATCCTGGGTGTTAATGGACTGGTATGGGTGGCATCCTGGGTGTTAGTGGAGTGGTATGGGTGGCATCCTGGGTGTTAGTGGACTGGTGTGGGTAGCATCCTGGGTGTTAGTAGATTGGTGTGGGCGGCATCCTGGGTGTTAGTGGTCTGGTGTGGGTGGCATCCTGGGTGTTAATGGAATGGTGTGGGTCGCATCATGGGTGTTAGTGGACTGGTGTGGGTGGCATCCTGGGTGTTAGTGGACTGGTGTGGGTCACATCCTGGGTGTTAGTGGACTGGTGTGGGTCACATCCTGGGTCTTAGTGGATTGGTGTAGGTCGCATCCTGGGTGTTAGTGGACTGGTGTGGGTGGCATCCTGGGTGTTAGTGGACTGGTGTGGGTCATCCTGGATGTTAGTGGACTGGTGTGGGTCACATCCTGGGTGTTAGTGGACTGGTGTGGGTCATCCTGGGTGTTAGTGGACTGGTGTAGGTCGCATCCTGGGTGTTAGTGGACTGGTGTGGGTCACATCCTGGGTGTTAGTGGACTGGTATGGGTCACATCCTGGGTGTTAGTGGACTGGTGTGGGTCACATCCTGGGTGTTAGTGGACTGGTGTGGGTGGCATCCTGGGTGTTAGGGGACTGGTGTGGGTGGCATCCTGGGTGTTAGTGGCATCCTGGGGGACAAAATTGAGGACCACAATGGAAATAAGACAGAGTCTTCGATGACCCACTGACTTTCTTGGGTTATCCTGAGTGGCTAACCCTCCGGGGTTAAAAATCTGAAGGAAATCTTATCTAATACATAGTAGCGTATGTATAAAAACGTAGGATAACCCAAAAAAGTCGGACAGAGTAACTTACTTCCATTGTATGTCAAAGGCCCTAAAATCTGGAACACCCTACCTGAAAATTCTAAAACTGCAGACACATTCATCACCTTCAAAACTACTATCAGAAAACATCTTATCTCCCTGATACACCCCGTCAACTAACTACACAAATACCACACAAATACCACCTGGTGGTTCACACACACTCACTCACCCATTTGCTCTGGTGGCTACGCTCTCGTTTCCCACGGCGAGGGTCTGGGTTCGATTCCCAGCCAGAGTAGAAACATTGGACGTGTTTGTTTCCACCTGTTGTCTATGTTCCCCATCAGTAAAATGGGTACCTGGGTGTTAGTGGACTGGTGTGGGTCGCATCCTGGGACACTGACCTAATTTGCCCCAAATGCAGAGCATAACAAGGGAGTTTCTATATAATAGTATGTCATTGTTGTCAGCTAGGACTGTATACCTTGTACATGTACTTGTAGTAAATAAAGATATTATTAGAATGATAACAAATTCTCACTACAGGCAGCACACTCCACCAATATTCAATACACTAAACCTACTCACCATACAAAACATCCATACTTATTACTGCACCTACTACATACATAGAACACTTAACTCTGATATTAACCCTCCCCTCAAACATCTCCTTGCCAACCTCAACAGAACACATGACCATAACACAAGGCACAGATCACTCTTTGATGTTCCTCGTGTTCATCTCACACTATGCAAAAACTCAATGCACATAAAAGGCCCTAAAATCTGGAATTCATTACCTGTAAATATAAAAGAAACACTACCTGTTTATAAATTCAAGTCTCTACTCAAAGATCACTTACTCACCCAAAACCAAATAAATACTGAATAACTGAACCTTATAAATTGCATATCTTAAATGTTTCTCACAATTATATCACATAAATGTTAAACTTAAAACCGAATCTAACTTTATTATTTTTTAAATACACTACCTAACAGAATCCTTCATATGACCTGCCTCCGGATGCAACATCCCAGCAATTCCAGGAACAGCTGTTAAAAATTGACCACTGTCTGGAAAATCTTCCAGCTCCTGCACCCAACATCTTGCTCCTGGGGGATTTCAACTTAAGGCACCTAAAATGGAGGAATATAGCAAATAATATTGTTGCAGTAATAACACCAGGAGGCAGCTCTGATGAAAACTCACACTCACACGAGCTTTTAAATCTCTGCACAAAATTCAATTTAAACCAGCAAATAATAGAGCCTACAAGACTGGAGAATACACTAGACCTCATCTTCACTAACAATGATGATCTGATAAGAAATGTCACCATATCAAAAACAATATACTCAGATCACAACATAATTGAGTTTCAGACATGTATGCGTGGAGCCCCAGACCGACAAAATGAGACTAGTCACGAGGGAGCATTCACCAAATTCAACTTCAATAACAAAAACATAAAGTGGGACCAAGTAAACCAAGTCCTAACCGATATAAGCTGGGAAGATAT
>NC_091295.1:70808006-70902731 GCF_038502225.1 Cherax quadricarinatus | reverse complement strand
ACTTGTTCAGGTTTCAGTCCTTCACTGTCTATGTACTCCTTGAATTCCTGCACATATTTTTCAGCTGCTTTGTGGTCTGAACTGGCAGCCTCACCATGCCTTATCACACTATGTATGCCACTACGCTTCTTAAATCTCTCAAACCAACCTTTGCTGGCCTTAAATTCACTCACATCAGCACTAGTTGCAGGCATTTTTTTAATTAAATCCTGATGCAACTTCCTAGCCTTTTCACTTATGATCACTTGAGAGATGCTATCTCCTGCTATCTGTTTTTCATTTATCCACACCAATAAGAGTCTCTCAACATCTTCCATCACTTGCGATCTCTGTTTCGAAAACACAGTTAAACCTTTGGCAAGAACAGCTTCCTTGATTGCCTTTTTGTTTCCCACAATAGTAGCGATGGTTGATTGGGGTTTACTATACAACCTGACCAGCTCGGAGACACGCACTCCACTTTCATACTTATCAATGATCTCTTTCTTCATCTCTATAGTAATTCTTACCCTTATTCCTGTAGGGTTGGCACTAGAAGCTTTCTTGGGGCCCATGGTCACTTATTTTGCAGATAAAATCACCAAAAACACTGTAATAATACGAAATGTTCCGATTGTATGCTTGGATGTTACCGCGGAGGCTGACTGGTAAACAATGCCACCGGCGGAACATGTGAGGCTGGCTAAGGCCGCACATTAGACGCATCTCGGACGAACAGCGTTGAGCGGGTTTTTTAGCGGTATGCGAGGCAAAATCTTAGCAATAAAATGTATCAATATGCAGATTTAACATTATGTAAGGCCAATGGTATGCGGGGGTCCACTGTATATTATTTCTTATGGGAAATATTGCTTTGACTTTCGGCCATTTTGTTTCGGCCAAGCTTCTGGAATGGATTATGGTGGTAACTTTAGGTACCACTGTATATGTATGTATGTATGTGTGTGTGTATGTTTGGGGGTCTGAAATTGACTAATCTACTTCACAATATTCCTTATGGGAAAAAATTCGGTGTGCTGGCACCTGAACATACTACTGGAATGAAAAAAGTTCGTTAACCGGGGGTCCACTGTATATGTGTGTGTGTGTGTGTGTGTGTGTGTGTGTGTGTGTGTGTGTGTGTGTGTGTGTGTGTGTTTCCTCTGCAAAGACTGATTATGCATGAGTGAGGTGAAAGTGTTGAATGATGAAAGTATTTTTTTTTTTTTTTTTTGAGGATTTTCTTTCTTTTCGGGTCACCCTGTCACGGTGGGAGTTGACCGACGTGTTAAAAAAATATATACCCCTACCATCTGACTTACGACCTGCTCGACATACGTCCACTCGACTTACGACCGTGCATCTGGCAGCTGGGCTGGGCCGGCTGATGCACAACGCTGTACAATATTTGACAATACTCTTGGCGGCAATGTGTCATGCAGGCAGCATCAGTTTGAGTAACCCTGCCCTATCAGCAGCATCATACTGTATTAACCGTACTAACAGGACAGTAAATTTCACCATGGCCCCTAAGATGAAGTCTGATTCTTGCACTGGAGATTGTGGCAAGAAAGGCTCTTACTCTCGAACTCTTTTATTTGTTTTCACTGTTGCACATGAACCTGTGTGTATCTGTCTGCCTGTTTATCTGTGTCTGTCTGTATCTCTGTGTGTCTGTTTATCTGTCTACCAGTGTGTCTGTCTTTCTGTCTACTTGTGTGTCTGTCTTTGTCTACCTGTGTGTCTGTCTTTGTCTACCTGTGTGTCTGTCTTTCTATCTACTTGTGTGTCTTTCTGTCTACCTGTGTCTGTCTTTCTGTCTACCTGTGTGTCTGGCTTTATATCTACCTGTGTGTCTGTCTTTCTGTCTACCTGTGTCTGTCTTTCTGTCTACCTGTGTGTCTGTCTACCTGTGTCTGTCTTTCTGTCTACCTGTGTGTCAGTCTTTCTGTCTACCTGTGTGTCTGGCTTTATATCTACCTGTGTGTCTGTCTTTCTGTCTACCTGTGTCTGTCTTTCTGTCTACCTGTGTGTCTTTCTGTCTACCTGTGTGTCTGTCTACCTGTGTCTGTCTTTCTGTCTACCTGTGTCAGTCTTTCTGTCTACCTGTGTGTCTGTCTTTCTATCTACTTGTGTGTCTGTCTTTCTGTCTACCTGTGTTTCTCTTTCTGTCTACCTGTGTGTCTGTCTTTCTGTCTACCTGTGTCTGTCTTTCTGTCTACCTGTGTGTCTTTGTACCTGTGTGTCTTTCTGTCTACCTGTGTGTCAGTCTTTCTGTCTACCTGTGTGTCTGTCTTTATATCTACCTGTGTGTCTGTCTGTCTACCTGTGTGTCTGTCTTTATATCTACCTGTGTGTCTGTCTGTCTACCTGTGTCTGTCTTTCTGTCTACCTGTGTGTCTTTCTACCTGTGTGTCTTTCTGTCTACCTGTGTGTCAGTCTTTCTGTCTACCTGTGTGTCTGTCTTTCTATCTACTTGTGTGTCTGTCTTTCTGTCTACCTGTGTTTCTCTTTCTGTCTACCTGTGTGTCTGTCTTTCTGTCTACCTGTGTCTGTCTTTCTGTCTACCTGTGTGTCTTTGTACCTGTGTGTCTTTCTGTCTACCTGTGTCTTTCTGTCTACCTGTGTGTCAGTCTTTCTGTCTACCTGTGTGTCTGTCTTTATATCTACCTGTGTGTCTGTCTACCTGTGTGTCTGTCTTTGTCTACCTGTGTCTGTCTTTCTGTCTACCTGTGTGTCTTTCTACCTGTGTGTCTTTCTGTCTACCTGTGTGTCTTTCTGTCTACCTGTGTGTCAGTCTTTCTGTCTACCTGTGTGTCTGTCTTTATATCTACCTGTGTGTCTGTCTACCTGTGTGTCTGTCTTTGTCTACCTGTGTCTGTCTTTCTGTCTCCCTGTGTGTCTTTCTCCCTGTGTGTCTTTCTGTCTACCTGTGTCTTTCTGTCTACCTGTGTGTCAGTCTTTCTGTCTACCTGTGTGTCTGTCTTTATATCTACCTGTGTGTCTTTCTGTCTACCTGTGTGTCTGTCTTTGTCTACCTGTGTCTGTCTTTCTGTCTACCTGTGTCTGTCTTTCTGTCTACCTGTGTGTCTGTCTTTGTCTACCTGTGTCTGTCTTTCTGTCTACCTGTGTCTGTCTTTCTGTCTACCTGTGTGTCAGTCTTTCTGTCTACCTGTGTGTCTGTCTTTATATCTACCTGTGTGTCTGTCTGTCTACCTGTGTGTCTGTCTTTGTCTACCTGTGTCTGTCTTTCTGTCTACCTGTGTGTCTGTCTTTATATCTACCTGTGTGTCTGTCTTTGTCTACCTGTGTGTCTGTCTTTATATCTACCTGTGTGTCAGTCTTTCTGTCTACCTGTGTGTCTGTCTTTGTCTACCTGTGTGTCTTTCTGTCTACCTGTGTGTCAGTCTTTCTGTCTACCTGTGTGTCTGTCTTTATATCTACCTGTGTGTCTGTCTACCTGTGTGTCTGTCTTTGTCTACCTGTGTCAGTCTTTCTGTCTACCTGTGTGTCTGTCTGTCTACCTGTGTCTGTCTGTCTACCTGTGTGTCTGTCTTTCTGTCTACCTGTGTCTGTCTTTCTGTCTACCTGTGTCTGTCTTTCTGTCTACCTGTGTCTGTCTTTCTGTCTACCTGTGTGTCTTTCTGTCTACCTGTGTCTGTCTTTCTGTCTACCTGTGTCTGTCTTTCTGTCTACCTGTGTGTCTTTCTGTCTACCTGTGTGTCTGTCTACCTGTGTCTGTCTTTCTGTCTACCTGTGTGTCAGTCTTTCTGTCTACCTGTGTGTCTGTCTTTATTTCTACCTGTGTGTCTGTCTTTATATCTACCTGTGTGTCTGTCTTTCTGTCTACCTGTGTGTCTGTCTTTATATCTACCTGTGTGTCTGTCTTTATATCTACCTGTGTGTCTGTCTTTATATCTACCTGTGTGTCTGTCTTTGTCTACCTGTGTGTCTGTCTTTATATCTACCTGTGTGTCTGTCTTTATATCTACCTGTGTGTCAGTCTTTCTGTCTACCTGTGTGTCTGTCTTTATATCTACCTGTGTGTCTGTCTTTCTGTCTACCTGTGTGTCTGTCTTTATATCTACCTGTGTGTCAGTCTTTCTGTCTACCTGTGTGTCTGTCTTTATATCTACCTGTGTGTCTGTCTGTCTACCTGTGTGTCTGTCTTTATATCTACCTGTGTATCTGTCTTTATATCTACCTGTGTGTCTGTCTGTCTACCTGTGTGTCTGTCTTTATATCTACCTGTGTGTCTGTCTGTCTACCTGTGTGTCTGTCTTTGTCTACCTGTGTCTGTCTTTCTGTCTACCTGTGTCTGTCTTTCTGTCTACCTGTGTGTCTGTCTTTCTGTCTACCTGTGTCTGTCTTTCTGTCTACCTGTGTGTCTGTCTGTCTACCTGTGTGTCTGTCTTTATATCTACCTGTGTGTCTGTCTTTATATCTACCTGTGTGTCTGTCTGTCTACCTGTGTGTCTGTCTTTATATCTACCTGTGTGTCTGTCTGTCTACCTGTGTGTCTGTCTTTGTCTACCTGTGTCTGTCTTTCTGTCTACCTGTGTCTGTCTTTCTGTCTACCTGTGTGTCTGTCTTTCTGTCTACCTGTGTCTGTCTTTCTGTCTACCTGTGTGTCTGTCTGTCTACCTGTGTGTCTGTCTTTGTCTACCTGTGTCTGTCTTTCTGTCTACCTGTGTCTGTCTTTCTGTCTACCTGTGTGTCTGTCTTTATATCTACCTGTGTGTCTGTCTTTCTGTCTACCTGTGTGTCTGTCTTTATATCTACCTGTGTGTCTGTCTTTATATCTACCTGTGTGTCTGTCTTTCTGTCTACCTGTGTGTCTGTCTTTATATCTACCTGTGTGTCTGTCTTTCTGTCTACCTGTGTCTGTCTTTATATCTACCTGTGTGTCTGTCTTTATATCTACCTGTGTGTCTGTCTTTCTGTCTACCTGTGTGTCTGTCTTTATATCTACCTGTGTGTCAGTCTTTCTGTCTACCTGTGTGTCTGTCTTTATATCTACCTGTGTGTCTGTCTTTATATCTACCTGTGTGTCTGTCTTTATATCTACCTGTGTGTCTGTCTTTATATCTACCTGTGTGTCTGTCTTTATATCTACCTGTGTGTCTGTCTTTATATCTACCTGTGTGTCTGTCTTTATATCTACCTGTGTGTCTGTCTTTATATCTACCTGTGTGTCTGTCTTTATATCTACCTGTGTGTCTGTCTGTCTACCTGTGTGTCTGTCTTTGTCTACCTGTGTCTGTCTTTCTGTCTACCTGTGTCTGTCTTTGTCTACCTGTGTCTGTCTGTCTGTCTACCTGTGTGTCAGTCTTTCTGTCTACCTGTGTGTCTGTCTTTATATCTACCTGTGTGTCTGTCTTTATATCTACCTGTGTGTCTGTCTGTCTACCTGTGTCTGTCTTTGTCTACCTGTGTCTGTCTTTGTCTACCTGTGTCTGTCTTTCTGTCTACCTGTGTCTGTCTTTGTCTACCTGTCTGTCTTTCTGTCTACCTGTGTCTGTCTTTCTGTCTGCTTGTCTGTCTCAGAGCCACTCATTAACACTTAAACGGTACAAACAGTCTACCTGTGTCTGTCTTTCTGTCTACCTGTGTCTGTCTTTCTGTCTACCTGTGTCTGTCTTTCTGTCTACCTGTGTCTGTCTTTCTGTCTGCTTGTCTGTCTCAGAGCCACTCATTAACACTTAAACGGTCCAAACAGATTGACGTTCAAATCCGTAGTGCTCCAAACGTAGATCTACTTTTTTTTTTACATATTTTCGAACATAACAAAAAAAAACAAATGTAGATAAAAGTTTTTTTTACACATTTTCAAATGAAAAAAAAAATGGTGATCTACATTTTTTACATACTTTCAAATGTTGAAAAAACGTATATACGTTTGGACCATTTAAGGGTTAAGAGTGTAATTGGTCTTAAAAATGGCATATTAATAATGATAATAACACATTAATAATCACTGAAGAGCATTAAATGTGTATAAAACGTTAATATCGACATTTTGCTTAATCCATCTATGATTTTTTTTCAAAATTATATAATAAACATGCTACGTAACATAAAAACATAAATTAACAAATTTGAGATGTTTTTCTGGTCGGCTTGACAGAGGGAACAAAAACCATTCGTGTCCAGGCTGGTAACAACAACAGCAACAATGTTTGTTTACATAACTCGCAAATCTTCTACACTCTCATTCTCTCGTTTATTCATTTAATCTTGTTTACTCACCTCTCACTCTACATTAAGACTACAGATATTTTAAGGTAAGTAATGAGTGGACACGATTATTATATTATAGGTTAATAATAATATTATTATTAATATTAGTACATATGTATTATTGTAATAATAATAATTATTAGTATTATTAATATTATTATTAATTTAGGGCACTGGAGCACAGATCCACTGTATAGCACTTTGTCTGGATTTTTGGGGTTATCCTAGGTAATTTGTACTATGTATGATTACTTACGTGTGCCTGTGAGAGAGAGAGATACAGAGAGAGAGAGAGAGATACAGAGACAGCCACATTCAGTCACCCACCCACCCACCCACCTGGCCAACCAACCACCCTCCAGGCCAACCACCCGGCCACCCACAGACCTGGCCACCCAGCCAGCCAGCCGGAGACGTATTACACATGTTTCAGAGTTGTTTCTCTTTACTTAGGGTATAGGTTATGCAGAGGACCCCCGCCTAACGATCAGCTCCCAACTCGACCAATTATGTAAGTGTATTTTTGTAAGTGCTTTTGTAGGTGTATTTTTGGGGGTCTGAAACGGACTAATCTAATTCACAATATTCCTTATGGGAACAAATTCGGTCTATAATGGCACCCAAACAGACTTCTGGATTGACATAATATCGTTAGGCGGGGGTCCACTGTACTACATTCTGTCAGGATGACACTACCAATGGTATTCTTCCATTCCACTGTGTCGACAATACATAAAGATAATAGTAACATATGATACTGTATGTGATGTAAAATATACAATACATATCACTACCATGTATACATTATATACAGTACATAAATAATTAAAATATAACAATAGAAGTAAATTATGGTAAAAAGAATGAAATAATGATTGTACATTACATTACAGTACTATGTAAGTAGTTTATATAGGAAAGGTTTGACATTATGCCCTACCCAGTATGTCGGCAATTTTCAAAGGTTCGACTTGCATCCATTTTGACTTACGACTGGTTGGTCGGAACCAAGCTTGGTCGTAAGTCGGATGGTACCTGTATAGTATATGTGTATAATGTTTATTTGTTTGTTTCAGGATTTATTTTCAATAATAGTTGTAAAGATTATTTTTATAAGGTTAATTTAGAATTCATTGGTCCTTTCTTTGTAATTGTTAAATAATTTTGTATCACTGCATTTGCATATCTTGTGTATTTGTTTTATAGCAGAGAGTATGATAGCTTGTATTTATATAACCTCTAATATTGTTTTATAGCAGAGAGTATGATAGCTTGTATTTATATAACCTCTAATATTGTTTTATAACAGAGAGTATGATAGCTTGTATTTATATAACCTCTAATATTGTTATATAACAGTGAGTATGATAGCTTGTATTTATATAACCTCTAATATTGTTATATAACAGTGAGTATGATAGCTTGTATTTATATAACCTCTAATATTGTTATATAACAGAGAGTATGATAGCTTGTATTTATATAACATCTAATATTGTTATATAACAGTGAGTATGATAGCTTGTATTTATATAACCTCTAATATTGTTATATAACAGTGAGTATGATAGCTTGTATTTATATAACCTCTAATATTGTTTTATAACAGAGTATGATAGCTTGTATTTATATAACCTCTAATATTGTTATATAACAGAGAGTATGATAGCTTGTATTTATATAACCTCTAATATTGTTTTATAACAGAGTATGATAGCTTGTATTTATATAACCTCTAATATTGTTTTATAACAGAGAGTATGATAGCTTGTATTTATATAACCTCTAATATTGTTATATAACAGAGTATGATAGCTTGTATTTATATAACCTCTAATATTGTTATATAACAGAGAGTATGATAGCTTGTATTTATATAACCTCTAATATTGTTTTATAACAGAGAGTATGATAGCTTGTATTTATATAACCTCTAATATTGTTATATAACAGAGTATGATAGCTTGTATTTATATAACCTCTAATATTGTTATATAACAGAGAGTATGATAGCTTGTATTTATATAACCTCTAATATTGTTTTATAACAGAGTATGATAGCTTGTATTTATATAACCTCTAATATTGTTATATAACAGAGTATGATAGCTTGTATTTATATAACATCTAATATTGTTATATAACAGAGTATGATAGCTTGTATTTATATAACCTCTAATATTGTTTTATAACAGAGTATGATAGCTTGTATTTATATAACCTCTAATATTGTTATATAACAGAGTATGATAGCTTGTATTTATATAACCTCTAATATTGTTATATAACAGAGTATGATAGCTTGTATTTATATAACCTCTAATATTGTTTTATAACAGAGTATGATAGCTTGTATTTATATAACCTCTAATATTGTTATATAACAGAGTATGATAGCTTGTATTTATATAACCTCTAATATTGTTATATAACAGAGAGTATGATAGCTTGTATTTATATAACCTCTAATATTGTTATATAACAGAGAGTATGATAGCTTGTATTTATATAACCTCTAATATTGTTATATAACAGAGAGTATGATAGCTTGTATTTATATAACCTCTAATATTGTTTTATAACAGAGTATGATAGCTTGTATTTATATAACCTCTAATATTGTTATATAACAGAGAGTATGATAGCTTGTATTTATATAACCTCTAATATTGTTTTATAACAGAGTATGATAGCTTGTATTTATATAACCTCTAATATTGTTATATAACAGAGTATGATAGCTTGTATTTATATAACCTCTAATATTGTTATATAACAGAGAGTATGATAGCTTGTATTTATATAACCTCTAATATTGTTATATAACAGAGAGTATGATAGCTTGTATTTATATAACCTCTAATATTGTTATATAACAGAGAGTATGATAGCTTGTATTTATATAACCTCTAATATTGTTATATAACAGAGAGTATGATAGCTTGTATTTATATAACCTCTAATATTGTTATATAACAGAGAGTATGATAGCTTGTATTTATATAACCTCTAATATTGTTATATAACAGAGAGTATGATAGCTTGTATTTATATAACCTCTAATATTGTTATATAACAGAGAGTATGATAGCTTGTATTTATATAACCTCTAATATTGTTATATAACAGAGAGTATGATAGCTTGTATTTATATAACCTCTAATATTGTTTTATAACAGAGTATGATAGCTTGTATTTATATAACCTCTAATATTGTTATATAACAGAGTATGATAGCTTGTATTTATATAACCTCTAATATTGTTATATAACAGAGAGTATGATAGCTTGTATTTATATAACCTCTAATATTGTTATATAACAGAGAGTATGATAGCTTGTATTTATATAACCTCTAATATTGTTATATAACAGAGTATGATAGCTTGTATTTATATAACCTCTAATATTGTTATATAACAGAGTATGATAGCTTGTATTTATATAACATCTAATATTGTTATATAACAGAGTATGATAGCTTGTATTTATATAACCTCTAATATTGTTATATAACAGAGTATGATAGCTTGTATTTATATAACCTCTAATATTGTTATATAACAGAGTATGATAGCTTGTATTTATATAACATCTAATATTGTTATATAACAGAGTATGATAGCTTGTATTTATATAACATCTAATATTGTTATATAACAGAGAGTATGATAGCTTGTATTTATATAACCTCTAATATTGTTATATAACAGAGAGTATGATAGCTTGTATTTATATAACATCTAATATTGTTATATAACAGAGTATGATAGCTTGTATTTATATAACATCTAATATTGTTATATAACAGAGAGTATGATAGCTTGTATTTATATAACCTCTAATATTGTTATATAACAGAGTATGATAGCTTGTATTTATATAACATCTAATATTGTTATATAACAGAGTATGATAGCTTGTATTTATATAACCTCTAATATTGTTATATAACAGAGTATGATAGCTTGTATTTATTTATTTATTTTTTTTTTTCAACAAGTTGGCCGTCTCCCACCGAGGCGGGGTGACCCACCGAGGCAGGGTGACCCACCGAGGCAGGGTGACCCACCGAGGCAGGGTGACCCACCGAGGCAGGGTGACCCACCGAGGCAGGGTGACCCACCGAGGCAGGGTGACCCACCGAGGCAGGGTGACCCACCGAGGCAGGGTGACCCACCGAGGCAGGGTGACCCACCGAGGCAGGGTGACCCACCGAGGCAGGGTGACCCACCGAGGCAGGGTGACCCACCGAGGCAGGGTGACCCACCGAGGCAGGGTGACCCACCGAGGCAGGGTGACCCACCGAGGCAGGGTGACCCACCGAGGCAGGGTGACCCACCGAGGCAGGGTGACCCACCGAGGCAGGGTGACCCACCGAGGCAGGGTGACCCACCGAGGCAGGGTGACCCAAAAAAGAAAGAAAATCCCCAAAAAGAAAATACTTTCATCATCATTCAACACTTTCACCACACTCACACATTATCACTGTTTTTGCAGAGGTGCTCAGAATACAACAGTTTAGATGTATACACATATAAAGATACACAACATATCCCTCCAAACTGCCAATATCCCAAACCCCTCCTTTAAAGTGCAGGCATTGTACTTCCCATTTCCAGGACTCAAGTCCGACTATATGAAAATAACCGGTTTCCCTGAATCCCTTCACTAAATATTACCCTGCTCACACTCCAACAGATCGTCAGGTCCCAAGTATCATTCGTCTCCATTCACTCCTATCTAACATGCTCACGCACGCTTGCTGGAAGTCCAAGCCCCTCGCCCACAAAACCTCCTTTACCCCCTCTCTCCAACCCTTTCGAGGACGACCCCTACCCCTCCTTCCTTCCCCTATAGATTTATATCCTTTCCATGTCATTCTACTTTGATCCATTCTCTCTAAATGACCAAACCACCTCCACAACCCCTCTTCTGCCCTCTGACTAATGCTTTTATTAACTCCACACCTTCTCCTAATTTCCACACTCCGAATTTTCTGCATAATATTTACACCACACATTGCCCTTGGACAGAACATCTCCACTGCCTCCAACCGTCTCCTCGCTGCTGCATTTACCACCCTAGCTTCACACCCATATAAAAGTGTTGGTACTACTATACTTTCATACATTCCCTTCTTTGCCTCCATAGATAACGTTTTTTTTTCTCCACATATACCTCAATGCACCACTCACCTTTTTTCCCTCATCAATTCTGTGATTAACCTCATCCTTCATAAATCCATCCGCCGACACGTCAACTCCCAAGTATCTGAAAACATTCACTTCTTCCATACTCCTCCTCCCCAATTTGATATCCAATTTTTCTTTATCTAAATCATTTGATACCCTCATCACCTTACTCTTTTCTATCTTCACTTTCAACTTTCTACCTTTATACACATTCCCAAACTCATCCACTAACCTTTGCAATTTTTCTTTAGAATCTCCCATAAGCACAGTATCATCAGGAAAAAGTAACTGTGTCAGTTCCCATTTTGAATTTGATTCCCCATAATTTAATCCCACCCCTCTCCCCAACACCCTAGCATTTACTTCTTTTACAACCCCATCTATAAATATATTAAACAACCATGGTGACATTACACATCCCTGTCTAAGACCTACTTTTACCGGGAAGTATTCTCCCTCTCTTCTACACACCCTAACCTGAGCCTCACTATCCTCATAAAAACTCTTAACAGCATTTAGTAACTTACCACCTATTCCATATACTTGCAACATCTGCCACATTGCTCCTCTATCCACTCTATCATATGCCTTTTCTAAATCCATAAATGCAATAAAAACTTCCCTACCTTTATCTAAATACTGTTCACATATATGCTTCAATGTAAACACTTGATCTACACATCCCCTACCCACTCTGAAACCTCCTTGCTCATCCGCAATCCTACATTCTGTCTTTCCTCTAATTCTTTCAATTATAACCCTACCATATACTTTTCCTGGTATACTCAGTAAACTTATTCCTCTATAATTTTTACAATCTCTTTTGTCCCCTTTCCCTTTATATAAAGGGATTATACATGCTCTCCACCAATCCCTAGGTACCTTCCCCTCTTTCATACATTTATTAAACAAAAGTACCAACCACTCCAACACTATATCCCCCCCCCCCCTGCTTTTAACATTTCTGTCATGATCCCATCAGTTCCAGCTGCTTTACCCCCTTTCATTCTACGTAATGCCTCACATACCTCCCCCACACTTACATTCTGCTCTTCTTCACTCCTAAAAGATGGTATACCTCCCTGTCCAGTGCATGAAATTACCGCCTCCCTTTCTTCCTCAACATTTAAAAGTTCCTCAAAATATTCTCGCCATCTACCTAATACCTCCCTTTCCCCATCTACTAACTCCCCTACTCTGTTTTTAACTGACAAATCCATACTTTCCCTAGGCTTTCTTAACTTGTTGAACTCACTTAAAAATTTTTTCTTATTTTCATTAAAATTTCTTAACAGTGCCTCTCCCACTCTATCATCTGCTCTCCTTTTGCACTCTCTCACCACTCTCTTCACCTTTCTTTTACTCTCCATATACTCTGCTCTTCTTATAACACTTCTGCTTTGTAAAAACCTCTCATAAGCTACCTTTTTCTCTTTTATCACACCCTTTACTTCATCATTCCACCAATCACTCCTCTTTCCTCCTGCCCCCACCCTCCTATAACCACAAACTTCTGCCCCACATTCTAATACTGCATTTTTAAAACTATTCCAACCCTCTTCAACCCCCCCCCCCCCTACTACTCATCTTTGCACTAGCCCACCTTTCTGCCAATAGTCGCTTATATCTCACCCGAACTTCCTCCTCCCTTAGTTTATACACTTTCACCTCCCTCTTACTTGTTGTTGCCACCTTCCTCTTTTCCCATCTACCTCTTACTCTAACTGTAGCTACAACTAAATAATGATCCGATATATCAGTTGCCCCTCTATAAACATGTACATCCTGGAGCCTACCCATCAACCTTTTATCCACCAATACATAATCTAACAAACTACTTGTATTTATATAACCTCTAATATTGTTTTATAACAGAGTATGATAGCTTGTATTTATATAACCTCTAATATTGTTATATAACAGAGAGTATGATAGCTTGTATTTATATAACCTCTAATATTGTTATATAACAGAGAGTATGATAGCTTGTATTTATATAACCTCTAATATTGTTATATAACAGAGAGTATGATAGCTTGTATTTATATAACATCTAATATTGTTATATAACAGAGTATGATAGCTTGTATTTATATAACCTCTAATATTGTTATATAACAGAGAGTATGATAGCTTGTATTTATATAACATCTAATATTGTTATATAACAGAGTATGATAGCTTGTATTTATATAACCTCTAATATTGTTATATAACAGAGAGTATGATAGCTTGTATTTATATAACATCTAATATTGTTATATAACAGAGTATGATAGCTTGTATTTATATAACCTCTAATATTGTTATATAACAGTGAGTATAATAGCTTGTATTTATATAACCTCTAATATTGTTATATAACAGAGAGTATGATAGCTTGTATTTATATAACCTCTAATATTGTTATATAACAGAGAGTATGATAGCTTGTATTTATATAACCTCTAATATTGTTATATAACAGTGAGTATGATAGCTTGTATTTATATAACCTCTAATATTGTTATATAACAGTGAGTATGATAGCTTGTATTTATATAACCTCTAATATTGTTATATAACAGTGAGTATAATAGCTTGTATTTATATAACCTCTAATATTGTTATATAACAGAGAGTATGATAGCTTGTATTTATATAACCTCTAATATTGTTTTATAACAGAGTATGATAGCTTGTATTTATATAACCTCTAATATTGTTATATAACAGAGTATGATAGCTTGTATTTATATAACCTCTAATATTGTTCTATTTATATAACCTCTAATATTGTTATATAACAGAGTATGATAGCTTGTATTTATATAACCTCTAATATTGTTCATTGTTTCATCAGGAAAGAAACTAAGAAGCATAAATGTTTAAAGACGGCAAAAACATCCACCAAACCAGGAACATCAAAAAAAACAGAAAAATCGAAGAAGGCAGTTCCATCAGACAAGTGTAAGTTATGTGTAACAACAGTTCCATCAGACAAGTGTAAGTTATGTGTAACAACAGTTCCATCAGACAAGTGTAAGTTATGTGTAACAACAGTTCCATCAGACAAGTGTAAGTTATGTGTAACAACAGTTCCATCAGACAAGTGTAAGTTATGTGTAACAACAGTTCCATCAGACAAGTGTAAGTTATGTGTAACAACAGTTCCATCAGACAAGTGTAAGTTATGTGTAACAACAGTTCCATCAGACAAGTGTAAGTTATGTGTAACAACAGTTCCATCAGACAAGTGTAAGTTATGTGTAACAACAGTTCCATCAGACAAGTGTAAGTTATGTGTAACAACAGTTCCATCAGACAAGTGTAAGTTATGTGTAACAACAGTTCCATCAGACAAGTGTAAGTTATGTGTAACAACAGTTCCATCAGACAAGTGTAAGTTATGTGTAACAACAGTTCCATCAGACAAGTGTAAGTTATGTGTAACAACAGTTCCATCAGACAAGTGTAAGTTATGTGTAACAACAGTAACTTCAGTAACACATATAAGATTTTCAGCGATGAAGTTATATTACGATGCTTTTTCAGGGTCTTGTAGCAAGTATAGTTAGCTCATTCTAGCTAGTCTTAATGTAATTTATGATTTGTCTCTCTCAGGTCTTGTAGCAAGTATAGTTAGCTCATTCTAGCTAGTCTTAATGTAATTTATTATTTGTCTCTCTCAGGTCTTGTAGCAAGTATAGTTAGCTCATTCTAGCTAGTCTTAATGTAATTTATTATTTGTCTCTCTCAGGTCTTGTAGCAAGTATAGTTAGCTCATTCTAGCTAGTCTTAATGTAATTTATTATTTGTCTCTCTCAGGTCTTGTAGCAAGTATAGTTAGCTCATTCTAGCTAGTCTTAATGTAATTTATTATTTGTCTCTCTCAGGTCTTGTTCTTACTTAAGGAAGCTTCCTCTCTCAGGTCTTGTTCTTACTTAAGAAGCTTCCTCTCTCAGGTCTTGTTCTTACTTAAGAAGCTTCCTCTCTCAGGTCTTGTTCTTACTTAAGAAGCTTCCTCTCTCAGGTCTTGTTCTTACTTAAGAAGCTTCCTCTCTCAGGTCTTGTCCTTACTTAAGAAGCTTCCTCTCTCAGGTCTTGTTCTTACTTAAGAAGCTTCCTCTCTCAGGTCTTGTTCTTACTTAAGAAGCTTCCTCTGTCAGGTCTTGTTCTTACTTAAGAAGCTTCCTCTGTCAGGTCTTGTTCTTATTTAAGAAGCTTCTTCTCTCAGGTCTTGTTCTTACTTAAGAAGCTTCCTCTGTCAGGTGTTGTTCTTACTTAAGAAGCTTCCTCTCTCAGGTCTTGTCCTTACTTAAGAAGCTTCCTCTCTCAGGTCTTGTTCTTACTTAAGAAGCTTCCTCTCTCAGGTCTTGTCCTTACTTAAGAAGCTTCCTCTCTCAGGTCTTGTCCTTACTTAAGGAAGCTTCCTCTCTCAGGTCTTGTCCTTACTTAAGGAAGCTTCCTCTCTCAGGTCTTGTTCTTACTTAAGAAGCTTCCTCTCTCAGGTCTTGTTCTTACTTAAGAAGCTTCCTCTCTCAGGTCTTGTCCTTACTTAAGGAAGCTTCCTCTCTCAGGTCTTGTTCTTACTTAAGGAAGCTTCCTCTCTCAGGTCTTGTCCTTACTTAAGAAGCTTTCTCTCTCAGGTCTTGTTCTTACTTAAGGAAGCTTCCTCTCTCAGGTCTTGTCCTTAAGGAAGCTTCCTCTCTCAGGTCTTGTCCTTACTTAAGAAGCTTTCTCTCTCAGGTCTTGTCCTTACTTAAGGAAGCTTCCTCTCTCAGGTCTTGTCCTTACTTAAGAAGCTTTCTCTCTCAGGTCTTGTCCTTACTTAAGGAAGCTTCCTCTCTCAGGTCTTGTCCTTACTTAAGGAAGCTTCCTCTCTCAGGTCTTGTCCTTACTTAAGAAGCTTTCTCTCTCAAGTCTTGTCCTTACTTAAGGAAGCTTCCTCTCTCAGGTCTTGTCCTTACTTAAGAAGCTTCCTCTCTCAGGTCTTGTCCTTACTTAAGGAAGCTTCCTCTCTCAGGTCTTGTCCTTACTTAAGGAAGCTTCCTCTCTCAGGTCTTGTCCTTACTTAAGGAAGCTTCCTCTCTCAGGTCTTGTCCTTACTTAAGAAGCTTCCTCTCTCAGGTCTTGTCCTTACTTAAGGAAGCTTCCTCTCTCAGGTCTTGTCCTTACTTAAGAAGCTTTCTCTCTCAGGTCTTGTCCTTACTTAAGGAAGCTTCCTCTCTCAGGTCTTGTCCTTACTTAAGAAGCTTTCTCTCTCAGGTCTTGTTCTTACTTAAGGAAGCTTCCTCTCTCAGGTCTTGTCCTTACTTAAGGAAGCTTCCTCTCTCAGGTCTTGTCCTTACTTAAGAAGCTTTCTCTCTCAGGTCTTGTCCTTACTTAAGGAAGCTTCCTCTCTCAGGTCTTGTCCTTACTTAAGAAGCTTTCTCTCTCAGGTCTTGTCCTTACTTAAGGAAGCTTCCTCTCTCAGGTCTTGTCCTTACTTAAGGAAGCTTCCTCTCTCAGGTCTTGTCCTTACTTAAGGAAGCTTCCTCTCTCAGGTCTTGTCCTTACTTAAGAAGCTTCCTCTCTCAGGTCTTGTCCTTACTTAAGGAAGCTTCCTCTCTCAGGTCTTGTCCTTACTTAAGGAAGCTTCCTCTCTCAGGTCTTGTCCTTACTTAAGAAGCTTTCTCTCTCAGGTCTTGTCCTTACTTAAGGAAGCTTCCTCTCTCAGGTCTTGTCCTTACTTAAGGAAGCTTCCTCTCTCAGGTCTTGTCCTTACTTAAGGAAGCTTCCTCTCTCAGGTCTTGTCCTTACTTAAGAAGCTTCCTCTCTCAGGTCTTGTCCTTACTTAAGGAAGCTTCCTCTCTCAGGTCTTGTCCTTACTTAAGAAGCTTCCTCTCTCAGGTCTTGTCCTTACTTAAGGAAGCTTCCTCTCTCAGGTCTTGTCCTTACTTAAGAAGCTTCCTCTCTCAGGTCTTGTCCTTACTTAAGAAGCTTCCTCTCTCAGGTCTTGTCCTTACTTAAGAAGCTTCCTCTCTCAGGTCTTGTCCTTACTTAAGGAAGCTTCCTCTCTCAGGTCTTGTCCTTACTTAAGGAAGCTTCCTCTCTCAGGTCTTGTCCTTACTTAAGAAGCTTTCTCTCTCAGGTCTTGTCCTTACTTAAGGAAGCTTCCTCTCTCAGGTCTTGTCCTTACTTAAGAAGCTTTCTCTCCCAGGTCTTGTCCTTACTTAAGGAAGCTTCCTCTCTCAGGTCTTGTCCTTACTTAAGAAGCTTCCTCTCTCAGGTCTTGTCCTTACTTAATGAAGCTTCCTCTCTCAAGTCTTGTCCTTAAGAAGCTTCCTCTCTCAGGTCTTGTCCTTACTTAAGCTTCCTCTCTCAGGTCTTGTCCTTACTTAAGGAAGCTTCCTCTCTCAGGTCTTGTCCTTACTTAAGAAGCTTCCTCTCTCAGGTCTTGTCCTTACTTAAGGAAGCTTCCTCTCTCAGGTCTTGTTCTTACTTAAGGAAGCTTCCTCTCTCAGGTCTTGTCCTTACTTAAGCTTCCTCTCTCAGGTCTTGTCCTTACTTAAGGAAGCTTCCTCTCTCAGGTCTTGTCCTTACTTAAGGAAGCTTCCTCTCTCAGGTCTTGTCCTTACTTAAGGAAGCTTCCTCTCTCAGGTCTTGTCCTTACTTAAGAAGCTTCCTCTCTCAGGTCTTGTCCTTACTTAAGGAAGCTTCCTCTCTCAGGTCTTGTCCTTACTTAAGCTTCCTCTCTCAGGTCTTGTCCTTACTTAAGAAGCTTCCTCTCTCAGGTCTTGTCCTTACTTAAGAAGCTTCCTCTCTCAGGTCTTGTCCTTACTTAAGCTTCCTCTCTCAGGTCTTGTCCTTACTTAAGAAGCTTCCTCTCTCAGGTCTTGTCCTTACTTAAGGAAGCTTCCTCTCTCAGGTCTTGTCCTTACTTAAGAAGCTTCCTCTCTCAGGTCTTGTCCTTACTTCCTCTCTCAAGGAAGCTTCCTCTCTCAGGTCTTTTCCTTACTTAAGGAAGCTTCCTCTCTCAGGTCTTGTCCTTACTTAAGAAGCTTCCTCTCTCAGGTCTTGTCCTTACTTAAGAAGCTTCCTCTCTCAGGTCTTGTCCTTACTTAAGGAAGCTTCCTCTCTCAGGTCTTGTCCTTACTTAAGAAGCTTCCTCTCTCAGGTCTTGTCCTTACTTAAGGAAGCTTCCTCTCTCAGGTCTTGTCCTTACTTAAGGAAGCTTCCTCTCTCAGGTCTTGTTCTTACTTAAGAAGCTTCCTCTCTCAGGTCTTGTCCTTACTTAAGAAGCTTCCTCTCTCAGGTCTTGTCCTTACTTAAGGAAGCTTCCTCTCTCAGGTCTTGTTCTTACTTAAGAAGCTTCCTCTCTCAGGTCTTGTCCTTACTTAAGAAGCTTCCTCTCTCAGGTCTTGTCCTTACTTAAGAAGCTTCCTCTCTCAGGTCTTGTTCTTACTTAAGAAGCTTCCTCTCTCAGGTCTTGTCCTTACTTAAGGAAGCTTCCTCTCTCAGGTCTTGTTCTTACTTAAGGAAGCTTCCTCTCTCAGGTCTTGTCCTTACTTAAGGAAGCTTCCTCTCTCAGGTCTTGTCCTTACTTAAGCTTCCTCTCTCAGGTCTTGTCCTTACTTAAGGAAGCTTCCTCTCTCAGGTTTTGTCCTTACTTAAGGAAACTTCCTCTCTCAGGTCTTGTCCTTACTTAAGGAAGCTTCCTCTCTCAGGTCTTGTCCTTACTTAAGGAAGCTTCCTCTCTCAGGTCTTGTCCTTACTTAAGAAGCTTCCTCTCTCAGGTCTTGTCCTTACTTAAGGAAGCTTCCTCTATCAGGTCTTGTTCTTACTTAAGAAGCTTCCTCTCTCAGGTCTTGTCCTTACTTAAGGAAGCTTCCTCTCTCAGGTCTTGTTCTTACTTAAGAAGCTTCCTCTCTCAGGTCTTGTCCTTACTTAAGGAAGCTTCCTCTCTCAGGTCTTGTTCTTACTTAAGAAGCTTCCTCTCTCAGGTCTTGTCCTTACTTAAGGAAGCTTCCTCTCTCAGGTCTTGTTCTTACTTAAGGAAGCTTCCTCTCTCAGGTCTTGTTCTTACTTAAGAAGCTTCCTCTGTCAGGTCTTGTCCTTACTTAAGAAAGCTTCCTCTCTCAGGTCTTGTCCTTACTTAAGGAAGCTTCCTCTGTCAGGTCTTGTCCTTACTTAAGGAAGCTTCCTCTCTCAGGTCTTGTCCTTACTTAAGGAAGCTTCCTCTGTCAGGTCTTGTCCTTACTTAAGGAGCTTCCTCTCTCAGGTCTTGTCCTTACTTAAGAAGCTTCCTCTCTCAGGTCTTGTCCTTACTTAAGGAAGCTTCCTCTCAGGTCTTGTCCTTACTTAAGGAAGCTTCCCCTCTCAGGTCTTGTCCTTACTTAAGGAGCTTCCTCTCTCAGGTCTTGTCCTTACTTAAGGAAGCTTCCCCTCTCAGGTCTTGTCCTTACTTAAGGAGCTTCCTCTCTCAGGTCTTGTCCTTACTTAAGGAGCTTCCTCTCTCAGGTCTTGTCCTTACTTAAGGAAGTTTCCTCTCTCAGGTCTTGTCCTTACTTAAGCTTCCTCTCTCAGGTCTTTTCCTTACTTAAGAAGCTTCCTCTCTCATGTCTTGTCCTTACTTAAGGAAGCTTCCCCTCTCAGGTCTTGTCCTTAAGGAAGCTTCCTCTCTCAGATCTTGTCCTTACTTTAGAAGCTTCCTCTCTCAGGTCTTGTCCTTACTTAAGAAGCTTCCTCTCTCAGGTCTTGTCCTTACTTAAGGAAGCTTCCTCTCTCAGGTCTTGACCTTACTTAAGGAAGCTTCCTCTCTCAGGTCTTGTCCTTATTTAAGCTTCCTCTCTCAGGTCTTGTCCTTACTTAAGGAAGCTTCCTCTCTCAGGTCTTGTCCTTACTTCAGCTTCCTCTCTCAGGTCTTGTCCTTAAGCTTCCTCTCTCAGGTCTTGTCGTTACTTAAGAAGCTTCCTCTCTCAGGTCTTGTCCTTACTTAAGAAGCTTCCTCTCTCAGGTCTTGTCCTTACTCAAGGAAGCTTCCTCTCTGAGGTCTTGTCCTTACTTCAGCTTCCTCTCTCAGGTCTTGTCCTTACTTAAGAAGCTTCCTCTCTCAGGTCTTGTCCTTACTTAAGAAGCTTCCTCTCTCAGGTCTTGTCCTTACTTAAGCTTCCTCTCTCAGGTCTTGTCCTTACTCAAGGAAGCTTCCTCTCTCAGGTCTTGTCCTTACACTACAGTTTTTAAACTTCAACATTAACACCCCTCCTTCAGAGTGCAGGCACTGTACTTCCCATCTCCAGGACTCAAGTCCGGCCTGCTGGTTTCCCTGAACCCCTTCATAAATGTTACTTTGCTCACACTCCAACAGCACGTCAAGTATTAAAAACCATTTGTCTCCATTCACTCCTATCAAACACGCTCACGCATGCCTGCTGGAAGTCCAAGCCCCTCGCACACAAAACCTCCTTTACCCCCTCTTTCCAACCTTTCCTAGGCCGACCCCTACCCCGCCTTCCTTCCACTACAGACTGATACACTCTTGAAGTCATTCTGTTTCTCTCCATTCTCTCTACATGTCCGAACCACCTCAACAACCCTTCCTCAGCCCTCTGGACAACAGTTTTGGTAATCCCGCACCTCCTCCTAACTTCCAAACTACGAATTCTCTGCATTATATTCACACCACACATTGCCCTCAGACATGACATCTCCACTGCCTCCAGCCTTCTCCTCGCTTACTTAAGGAAGCTTCCTCTCTCAGATCTTGTCCTTACTTAAGAAGCTTCCTCTCTCAGGTCTTGTCCTTACTTAAGAAGCTTCCTCTCTCAGGTCTTGTCCTTACTTAAGAAGCTTCCTCTCTCAGGTCTTGTCCTTACTTAAGAAGCTTCCTCTCTCAGGTCTTGTTCTTACTTAAGAAGCTTCCTCTCCCAGGTCTTGTTCTTACTTAAGAAGCTTCCTCTGTCAGGTCTTGTTCTTACTTAAGGAAGCTTCCTCTCTCAGGTTTTGTCCTTACTTAAGAAGCTTCCTCTCTCAGGTCTTGTCCTTACTTAAGGAAGCTTCCTCTCTCAGGTCTTGTCCTTACTTAAGGAAGCTTAATCTCTCAGATCTTGTCCTTACTTAAGAAGCTTCCTCTCTCAGGTCTTGTCCTTACTTAAGGAAGCTTTCTCTCTCAGGTCTTGTCCTTACTTAAGGAAGCTTCCTCTCTCAGATCTTGTCCTTACTTAAGAAGCTTCCTCTCTCAGGTCTTGTCCTTACTTAAGGAAGTTTCCTCTCTCAGGTCTTGTCCTTACTTAAGAAGCTTCCTCTCTCAGATCTTGTCCTTACTTAAGGAAGCTTCCTCTCTCAGGTCTTGTCCTTACTTAAGAAGCTTCCTCTCTCAGGTCTTGTCCTTACTTAAGGAAGTTTCCTCTCTCAGATCTTGTCCTTACTTAAGAAGCTTCCTCTCTCAGATCTTGTCCTTACTTAAGGAAGCTTCCTCTCTCAGGTCTTGTCCTTACTTAAGGAAGCTTCCTCTCTCAGGTCTTGTCCTTACTTAAGGAAGCTTCCTCTCTCAGGTTTTGTCCTTACTTAAGCTTCCTCTCTCAGGTCTTGCCCTTACTTAAGCTTCCTCTCTCAGGTCTTGTTCTTACTTAAGAAGCTTCCTCTCTCAGGTCTTGTTCTTACTTAAGGAAACTTCCTCTCTCAGGTCTTGTCCTTACTTAAGGAAGCTTCCTCTCTCAGATCTTGTCCTTACTTAAGAAGCTTCCTCTCTCAGGTCTTGTCCTTACTTAAGGAAGCTTCCTCTCTCAGATCTTGTCCTTACTTAAGAAGCTTCCTCTCTCAGGTCTTGTCCTTACTTAAGGAAGTTTCCTCTCTCAGGTCTTGTCCTTACTTAAGAAGCTTCCTCTCTCAGATCTTGTCCTTACTTAAGGAAGCTTCCTCTCTCAGGTCTTGTCCTTACTTAAGAAGCTTCCTCTCTCAGGTCTTGTCCTTACTTAAGGAAGTTTCCTCTCTCAGATCTTGTCCTTACTTAAGAAGCTTCCTCTCTCAGATCTTGTCCTTACTTAAGAAGCTTCCTCTCTCAGGTCTTGTCCTTACTTAAGGAAGCTTCCTCTCTCAGGTCTTGTCCTTACTTAAGGAAGCTTCCTCTCTCAGGTCTTGTCCTTACTTAAGCTTCCTCTCTCAGGTCTTGTCCTTACTTAAGCTTCCTCTCTCAGGTCTTGTTCTTACTTAAGAAGCTTCCTCTCTCAGGTCTTGTTCTTACTTAAGAAGCTTCCTCTCTCAGGTCTTGTTCTTACTTAAGAAGCTTCCTCTCTCAGGTCTTGTTCTTACTTAAGGAAACTTCCTCTCTCAGGTCTTGTCCTTACTTAAGGAAGCTTCCTCTCTCAGGTCTTGTTCTTACTTAAGAAGCTTCCTCTCTCAGATCTTGTCCTTACTTAAGGAAGCTTCCTCTCTCAGGTCTTGTCCTTACTTAAGGAAGCTTCCTCTCTCAGGTCTTGTCCTTACTTAAGGAAGCTTCCTCTCTCAGGTTTTGTCCTTACTTAAGCTTCCTCTCTCAGGTCTTGCCCTTACTTAAGCTTCCTCTCTCAGGTCTTGTTCTTACTTAAGGAAGCTTCCTCTCTCAGGTCTTGTCCTTACTTAAGGAAGCTTCCTCTCTCAGGTTTTGTCCTTACTTAAGGAAGCTTCCTCTCTCAGGTCTTGTCCTTACTTAAGGAAGCTTCCTCTCTCAGGTCTTGTTCTTACTTTAGGAAGCTTCCTCTCTCAGGTCTTGTTCTTACTTAAGGAAGCTTCCTCTCTCAGGTCTTGTTCTTACTTAAGGAAGCTTCCTCTCTCAGGTCTTGTTCTTACTTAAGGAAGCTTCCTCTCTCAGGTCTTGTTCTTACTTAAGAAGCTTCCTCTCTCAGGTCTTGTCCTTACTTAAGGAAGCTTCCTCTCTCAGGTCTTGTCCTTACTTAAGAAGCTTCCTCTCTCAGATCTTGTCCTTACTTAAGGAAGCTTCCTCTCTCAGGTCTTGTCCTTACTTAAGGAGCTTCTTCTGTTAGGTCTTGTCCTTACGTAAGGACTTTCTTCTGTTAAGTCTTGTCCTTACTTAAGGAGCTTCTTCTGTTAAGTCTTGTCCTTACTTAAGGACCTTCTTCTGTTAGGTCTTGCCCTTACTTAAGGACCTTCTTCTGTTAGGTCTTGTCCTTACTTAAGGACCTTCTTCTGTTAAGTCTTGTCCTTACTTAAGGACCTTCTTCTGTTAGGTCTTGTCCTTACTTAAGGACCTTCTTCTGTTAGGTCTTGTCCTTACTTAAGGATCTTCTGTTAGGTCTTGTCCTTTCTTAAGGAGCTTCTTCTGTTAGGTCTTGTCCTTACTTAAGGACCTTCTTCTGTTAAGTCTTGTCCTTACTTAAGGATCTTCTGTTAAGTCTTGTCCTTACTTAAGGAGCTTCTGTTAAGTCTTGTCCTTACTTAAGGAGCTTCTTCTGTTAGGTCTTGTCCTTACTTAAGGAGCTTCTTCTGTTAGGTCTTGTCCTTACTTAAGTAGCTTCTTCTGTTAGGTCTTGTCCTTACTTAAGAACCTTCTTCTGTTAAGTCTTGTCCTTACTTAAGGACCTTCTTCTGTTAGGTCTTGTCCTTACTTAAGGAGCTTCTTCTGTTAAGTCTTGTCCTTACTTAAGGACCTTCTTCTGTTAGGTCTTGTCCTTACTTAAGGACCTTCTTCTGTTAGGTCTTGTCCTTACTTAAGGACCTTCTTCTGTTAAGTCTTGTCCTTACTTAAGGACCTTCTTCTGTTAAGTCTTGTCCTTACTTAAGGACCTTCTTCTGTTAAGTCTTGTCCTTACTTAAGGACCTTCTTCTGTTAAGTCTTGTCCTTACTTAAGGAGCTTCTTCTGTTAGGTCTTGTCCTTACTTAAGGATCTTCTGTCAGGTTTTGTCCTTACTAAAGAAGTATTTTATATTAGGTCTTGCCCTTAATAAGGAAGGTTTTATTATGTGTATAAGCCATACCAGTTATATAAGCCATACCAGTTATATAAGCCATACCAGTTATATAAGCCATACCAGTTATATAAGCCATACCAGTTATATAAGCCATACCAGTTATATAAGCCATACCAGTTATATAAGCCGTACCAGTTATATAAGCCGTACCAGTTATATAAGCCGTACCAGTTATATAAGCCGTACCAGTTATATAAGCCGTACCAGTTATATAAGCCGTACCAGTTATATAAGCCGTACCAGTTATATAAGTCGTACCAGTTATATAAGCCGTACCAGTTATATAAGCCGTACCAGTTATATAAGCCATACCAGTTATATAAGCCATACCAGTTATATAAGCCATACCAGTTATATAAGCCATACCAGTTATATAAGCCATACCAGTTATATAAGCCATACCAGTTATATAAGCCATACCAGTTATATAAGCCATACCAGTTATATAAGCCATACCAGTTATATAAGCCATACCAGTTATATAAGCCATACCAGTTATATAAGCCATACCAGTTATATAAGCCATACCAGTTATATAAGCCATACCAGTTATATAAGCCATACCAGTTATATAAGCCATACCAGTTATATAAGCCATACCAGTTAGTCATTATGCTAGTGCATAATACACTTAATGCCAATTTATGAATAATAAGTCATGTGTGCCTTTCAGACATTTATGTTTTATTATTTTTTTTTTCTGGAATGGTATTTAACCTCTAAACGGTCCAAACATATTTATATATATATATACATTCTCTCGCCCTGCATCCCAAGTATTAAAAAAAAAAAAAAAATTATAGAAAGAAAGCACATTTTTTAAGTGTTATAAGATAAAAATATTTACGGACAGTACTTACCGAGATATTAGGTGGCGATGTTGGCGCTTGGCGATCACCTCACGGCAACACGGAGCTCTGCTGCTTGCAGAAATTCTACATATTTACCATTTTTTTTTTTTTCTTTTTTTTTTTTTTTGTAGATGAGTGGTTCAGAGAACCGACACGTTGATAAATTAGACACATGTGCAACTCTTGGGTATCTTTATTAAGGAAATGTTTCGCCACACAGTGGCTTCATCAGTCCATACACAGGAGAAGCTTGAAGAACAGGAGGAGAATGAGGTAATCAGTCCCTCGGCCTTGAGTCAATGTGTTAATTTTCTTGGTGTTCCTGATGTGATAATTATGTTTTATAGTAAATCTTTTGATTTCAATTCCAATTGTTGTTTATGCACCAATATTCAAAATTATTATCATATTGTCATAAACACACATGTACACACTGACAGGTGATTTTGCACACCTGGCTGAATCACATTCTATTATCTACAACTATATACAAGTATTTACATGTCCACTTATGTTTCTAGAATTCCACGATTATTTGATACTCCATAGAGCATGGATTCATAGAGTGCCACCCTACACTGGTGATACATGAATCGTGTGTCCTTCCACTGTTGGGGTTGATTTGTGGTGGTAGCACACACAACACACTTTTTCTGGGAATTCTTCTTTGTGGTAAGTGGTATTGGTACCACATAGTGACAGGGATGATTTAGTCCGGCACTTCCCCCACTGGCTGTGGTTGTGGGACAAGTCGCTGTTGAAGGGCAGGTACAGGTGTGGTACCATACTTTCTTGCTATGTTTTACAATATTCAGGGAGAATTCTGCAAAACGTTGTCATTTTCCAGTCTTTATTTCATACGTATTGAATGCATTGAGCACTGCAATGTCTACAAAATGAAGAAACAGTTTTATATACCACTTGCGACTCCTACGTACACAGTCAACAAACCCTATCATCATGTCACACTTGTGAACTAGTCGCATATTGTTTGTATAGTCCATGACAGCAGCTGGCTTTACAATGCATTCATTAGTCTCCCTGTTCATTTTGTACTATCTCGTTTCTGTGGATGGTTGACAGCTATGTCACATTCCATTTTTCATGCCACGTCAATGCCATGATGTCATTAGCATGAAACAATTGCACTGCACCTTCAGCACTGCCTTGGCTTATGTTTTTCTATTCCTTCTCACTGTTCCACATATATCAGTATTGTTCACACGTAGGAAATCAGCGAGCATAGGGTTTGTATACGAGTTGTCTATGTACAATGTATGGCCCTTGCCAAGGTATGGTTCCATCATCCTGCAAACATCACCAGAAATGCCCAACATCCGTCTGTCATCATCGAGTGTGTTTCTCCCGGTGTATACAGTGACATCCAACATAAGACCACTCTCACAGTCACACATAACAAAAAGTTTTATACCAAAGCGATTACGTTTGCTTGGTATATATTGCTTGAATGACAGGCGTCCCTTGAACAGAATCAAGGACTCGTCAACAACAGTGTTCCTGAAGGGATAAAAGTATGCACTGAATTTCTGCTTCAAATACATACACCTCCCAGATTTTGTATAAAAGGTCATTTCTGTTTGGCATATGCCTGTCTGAGAAGTGCAGCATTCGTAGCAACAGAGTGAATCTGTTGCAGGGAAGGTCACAGAAGACTGGAGTACTGATGAAGTGGTCTGTGGACCAGTAGTTACATATATTGTTCTTATAGGTATATGGCATAAGCATGACAGTGGCAAGGAATAAATACATTTCAGCCACTGTTGTGTCTTTCCACCTGTGCAGCCATGATGATTCTCCAACCTCTGCTGTGTTGTCCATGACATATCGGTAATAATTGTTTGTCTGGGTCACTATCAAGTTCGTTATAGGCTCGTCAAAGTAGTATAACTGGAAAAAGTCTAACTGTAGACTCATCCGTTAGGGACATTCTGGCTGGATGCCACTTCCACTCTCATCAAAATCACAAGGCTGTGGCACGAATATACTTTGTGTCCAGTTCCACTCACGATCACATGGTGCAGGGTGGACCTGTGGCATGGGATGAGGGGGAGCAGGAGGAGGGACAGGAGTGGAGGCAGCACATGGTTGAGGGGGTGCCAGGTGGTCCTTTGTCTGTCCACCCACTGTGCTGTATGGTCCAGACACCGTGCCACCCACCACTACTTCCTCCATCCCCACATATTCACCCTCATGATCACTATCACTATCTGTGGCCGGGGTTTTGGATCGTGACCTGCCACGACCCTGGGGACTGCATATGGCACATTGCTTGAACATAGATGATGATGCTTAAAATTGCACTTCACTGGTGACTAATGAACTTCGCTATCGCTAGACGAATCCTTGAATGGCATAAAATCAATCTCATCATCACTTACATCACTTTCACTATCACTAAAACACCTAGAAAAGGATAGTTTCCTCTTGCGAAGTTGCCTGTGGGTAACACTCACCACTTCAGAGTTGCACTTTGCCCAGGGTCTTGTGTGGCCACACTGGCCACCCCAGAAGTGCTTGGCCCAGGGTCTGGTGTGGCCACCCCAGAGGTGATGGGCTAAGGGTCATCTGGGTTATCGTCGATATTTTCACTAACTCCTTGAATATTAGTGGCCCCATTGATGTCAAATCCACTAAACTCACGTTCTATGTCACTTTCCTCGAATAGTAGTGTTAATACGACGAGGCGTGAGTGAATCACGAGGATGTGCCATGATGTTGACCCAAGATGGAGCTGAATGTGGTATCCAGGCATCCCCGATTTTTTTCATATGGCGCACACTGAGTGCAAACACCCATTCTCTCATGTCTAGGCGACTCGAGCACATTGCGCCAATTTTGAAGGCATGAAAAATGAAACGTATATACATGTATATGTTTGGACTGTTTAGGGGTTAAAAAACATTCTAATTGATTTTTTTTTGTATGCAAGGGTTTCCAATGGCACTGAAGTGACCAAGTAAGTTTCAGCTAAATGTGATGGTAACTTCGTCAGTTATTTGTGTTTACCAGTGCACCTCTTTTAACGTCTTTAAAATTTTTATTATATGTACTTATACAGTGGAACCTCGGCTTATGAATGCCCCACCATGCGAATTTTTCAGGATACGAACCGTCATTCAGTCAATTTTTTACATCTGGATACGAACAAAATTTCAGGATGCAAACTTCCCACTCAAGGGAAGTTCCTTAAATAAATAAATAAATAAATAAATAAATAAATAAAATATTTATTTCTTTGCAAAGGTTACAATGTGTGTTTACATATCATAATATGATTGGAGCAAAGAAAGGCACTATCATGCTGAGGCATTTCAGGCAGACTGAACCTAATGCTAATAGATTACTTAAGTCTAGACAGGTGAAAAGTAGTGGTTACCAATGTTTTGCTGATGGTGGTGCCAACTATTGGTGGCCCTTTGAAGTTTCTCCTTACTATTATTATTACTAGTACAGTGGACCCCCGAGTTTCATGATTAATCCATTCCAGAGAGCCCGCCGAAAGTCGAAAATCACGAAACTCGAAACCATTTTCCCCATAAGAAATAATGGAAATAAAATTAATCCGTTTCAGACACCCAAAAATCTTTCTTTCTTTCAACACACCGGCCGTATCCCACCGAGGCGGGGTGGCCCAAAAGGAAAAACGAAAGTTTCTCCTTTTACATTTAGTAATATATACAGGAGAAGGGGTTACTAGCCCCTTGCTCCCGGCATTTTAGTTGCCTCTTACGACATGCATGGCTTACGGAGGAAGAATTCTGTTCCACTTCCCCGTGGAGAAAACCCAAAAGTATTAAAATAAAATATTTTTTTTCAAATTAAATAAAGATTTACAAAATGAAAACAATCAGAAATCAAGTACATGTAGTTAAAATAATAATAATAACATTACACTTACCTTTACTGAAGACTTCTGCATGGATGGAAGATGGGAGGAGGGTATAGGAGGAAGGTGTACACTATTTTTTGGAAGGAGAATCTCCTTCCATTCGGACTTCAGGTATGAAGTCCATATCTGGGGTTACTTCCCTTCTTCTTTTAATGCCACTGGGACCAGCTTGAGAGTCACTGGACCCCTGTTGCACAAAATATCTGTCCAGAGAGGTCTGTTTCTAGCATTTCTTTAAGATTTGTCTGAAGTGGGACACAACACTGTCATTGTACATGTTGCCAATACGGCCTGCAACAGCTTTGTTTGCACTTGTGTCCACTTTGCACAAATGTCCTTAATCTTTGAAGAAGACACCTTCTTCCATCTCTCTTCCTCCTCCTCTGCAGCAGTTTCCTGAGCTGTGATCTCTTGCTGTTGCAGATGAAGCTCTTACAGCTCTTCAGTGGTTAGCTCTTCCCTGTGATCCTCCACCAACTCTTCCACATCCTCACCACTCACCTCCAACCCCAGGGACATCCCCAATGCCACAATAGTTTCCACAACTGGCATAGGTTCCTTAGGGTCAGCCACAAACCCTTCAAAATCCCTCTCTTGTACACAATCTGGCCACAAATTTCTCCGATCATGTTCCTCACTTTCTTTACCAAAGGGCTTGCACTAGCTTTCCTTGGGCCCATGGTGACTTATTTAGCAGTTGTAATCACAAAAAACAATGGATTATTACGTATGAACCCACGGGGTGATGGTCACGTGTTGGTAAACAATGGCACACTGAGCGTGAATGGTGTGGGAGGTTGGCTTTGTGTACACGGTGACGGGCGGACGGGTACCGGACGGTCACCGAAACACGAGTTTTTACACGAAACTCGAGGCCGATTTTTTCCAAAAAAAAAACTCGCCGAAGGTCGAATTTCACGAAAGTTGAGGCTGGCGGAACTCAAGGGTCCACTGCATTATATTATTGTTATAATAATTATTATTTTTATCATTATTATTAGTAGTAGTACGTGGTGAGGGGCTCTTGATCAAGGGAATTGGATCTGTGCTCTAGATCCCTAGAATATTAATAATAATAATACAGTGGTCCCTCGTTTTTCGTAATTAATCCGTTTCTGGAGCCGTTGCTATAAACGAAATTTACGATTTGCAAATCAATTTTCCCCATAAGAAATAATGTAAATACAATTAATCCGTTCCTGACACTCGGAAGTATTAAAAAAAAAATTTTTTTACATGAAATATACATATAGTACATAAACAATACAATGGGAAATGATGAATGAAACATTAACACCATAACACTTACCTTTATTGGAGATTCTTCTTAGTGTATAGGAGACTGGAGAAGGAGAGAGAGAGGATTGTTTATAGTTTGGAAGGGGAATCCCCTTCCAGCAACACCTTAGGTACCAATTGCTTCTCTGGGGTTGCTTCTCTTCTCTGTTTCTTAATGCCACTAGGACCACCTTGAGAGTCACTCTAGTCCTGTCTCGCAAAGTAACTGTGGAGAGAGCTCTGTTTCTGGCGTCTCTTTAACACTTCCCGAAAATGGCCCAATACTTTGTCACTGTACATATTTCTCACCTTCTTTACCACAGGCTTGGCACTAGGAGCTTTCTTTGGAGCCATGGTAGCTTATTTAGTACTTGCAAGCACTAAAATGAGTGGAATATTATGAAATATTTCGTAGGAGCACTTGAGGGGACCTTCACTCACTGGTAAACAATGCCAGACTGGCTGGGTAGGGAGGCCGCTCCGGCTCACACCGTGCGTACGCGTCCCAGACGAACTACTATTTGCGAGTCAACCTATGAAAAGCGAGTCCATGTTTATACGAAAATATCCCTATGATTGGCGAAATTTACGATTGCCGAGAACTATGAAAAGCGAGGGACCACTGTATAATAATGCATACATACTAATAATAATGATAATACAGTGGTCCCTCGTTTATCGTCGTTAATCAATTCCTGGAAATGCAACGATTATTGAAATAGATGATTTTCGAATCAATTTTCCCCATAAGAAATAATGTAAATACAATTAATCCGTTCCTGACACCCAGAAGTATAGATGAAATATAGATGTAGTACATAAACAATACAATGGGACATGATAAATGAAACATTAACAGCATAACACTTATCTTTATTGGCGATTCTTCTTAGCGTATGGAAGACTGGAGGAGAGGAGAGATTGAATTACTGTTTGGAAGGGGAATCCCCTTCCATCAACATCTCAGGTACCAAGTGCTTTTCTGGGGGTTACTTCTCTTCTCTGTTTCTTAATGCCACTAGGACCAGCTTGAGAGTCACTGGAGTCCTGTCTTGCAAAAAAAGGGTCCAGAAAGCTTTGTTTCTGGTGTCTCTTTAAAACTTCCCTAAAATGGGCCAAGACTCTTTCACTGTACAAGTTGCCGGTGATGTTCCTCCATAAATCTTTCCATCCTACCCCACATTTCAAAAGTCTCCTTAATTTCTGAAGAAAGCACCTTCTTCCATCTCTCTTCCTCCTCCTCTGCAGCAAGATTCTGAGCTGCGATCTGTTGCTGTTCCTGCTGCAGCTCTTGCAGCTCCTCAGTGGTTAGCTCTTTGTTGTGGTCCTCCACCAACTCTTCTACATCCTCCAAACTCACATCCAACCCCCCATGGAACTCCCCAATGCCACAATAGATTTCACAACTGACATAGGCTTATCAGGGGCAGCCACAAACCCTTCAAAATCCCTCTTGTCGACACAATCTGGCCACAACTTTTTCCAAACAGAATTCAATGTCCTGGTATTCACTCCCTCCCAAACCTTACCTATAAGGCTTATGCAATGGAGGATGCTGAAGTGAGTGTCTGAGGTCACATTAAAGCACCTTTGAAACATTGCTTTGGTGTAGTGATTTTTAAACTTTGAAATGACCTGCTGGTCCATGGGCTGGAGGAGAGGAGTGGTATTCGGGGGGAAAAACTTTACTGTGATGAACCCAAACTCCTTCAGAATTAGGTCATCCAAGTTTGGAGGATGAGCAGGTACATTGTCCATTACTAGGAGGCACTTGAGATCCAATTTCTTTTTCAGGAGGTAATTCTTCACACTTGGGCCAAACACTTCATTGAACCACTTGACGAAAATTTCCCTCGTGACCCATGCCTTATTATTAGATCTCCAAAACACACACAATTTACTCTTCATAACATTGTTTTTCCTGAACACACTGGGATTTTCAGAATGGTACACTAGTAATGGCTTCACTTTGAAATCCCCACTAGCATTAGCACAGAACATGAGCGTCAGCCTGTTTTTCATAGGCTTGTGTCCTGGCAGTGCCTTTTCCTCCTGAGTAATGTAGGTCCTTTTTGGCATTTTCTTCCAAAAGAGGCCTGTTTCATCACAATTGAACACTTATTAACCCTTTGACTGTTTCCGACGTATAAATACGTCTTACAAGCCAATGTTTCTGACGTATTTATACGCATAAATTCTAGCAGCTTCAAATCAAGCAGGAGAAAGTTGGTAGGCCCACATGTGAGAGAATGGGTCTCCATGGTCAGTGTGCACCATATAAAAAAAATCGGGGAGCCAGTGGTGCATTGTGGGAATGCCATTTCAGTTGTCCTTTTTCAGCATGTCTAGCGGTAAGAAATATGTGATTCCCCAGCAAATCTGGGACTCTTCTCTTCCCAAGTGATGCTCTAACACAGATGGAAGTGTCAGTGAAGATCAATTTCATGATTTGGAGGAGTTTGAGACCAAAAGCAATGGAGGAGGAGGAGGGGAGGAAGAGGAGGAGGAGGAGGAGGAGGAGGGAAGAAAGGAAGAGGAGGAGGAGGAGGAGGAGAAGAGGAGGAGGAGGAGGAGGAGGAAGAAGATGTAATAATATTGTTCCCTTGAAGCAAGAAAAAAAAAAGTCCACCCCATGACAGTGACAAGATAAGGGGAGATAACATCTGATAAGAGCTGACTTTGATGAGCGTAAAGGAGGGTAATATTACATGACCATCACCCTCCCTTTGTTTTTGCTGGTACACAAACATTTCTGTCTGTCTATTTGTCTGTCTGTCAAGCTCCCTGTCTGTCCATCTAGCTCTCTGTCTCAGAGAGAGCCACAAGACTGTGTCATCACGTTTACTCACATCTTCAAGCAGAGTATAGCACTTTGTCTGGATTTCTTGGGTTATCCTAGGTAATTTACACTATGTATACTTGTATTTATGTGTACCTGTGAGACAGAGATAGGCAGACAGATAGAAAGAGACAGATTGAAAGATATAGAATGAGGGAGAAAGATAATTAGAATGGAGGAGGGGAAGCAGCATCTGACCCCATTGTTTTGACAGGCGGTAGGGGGAGACACTAATGAGATAATATGTCACTTTGACAGCTGCCGACTTCTGACTCAAAACAATTATAAGCCACACACTCGCACACAAGACAAGGAGGAGGAGAAGGAGGATTAGAAGGAGAAGGAGGAGGAGAAGGAGGATTAGAAGGAGAAGGAGGAGGAGGAGGAGAAGGAGAAGGAGGAGAAGGAGAAGGAGGAGAAGGAGAAGAAGGAGAAGGAGAAGGAGAAGGAGGAGGAGAAGGAGGAGGAGGAGGAGAAGAAGGAGGAGAAGAAGGAGGAGGAGAAGGAGGAGGAGAAGGAGGAGGAGAAGGAGGAGGAGGAGGAGAAGGAGAAGGAGGAGGAGAAGGAGGAGGAGGAGGAGAAGGAGGAGGAGGAGGATGATTGTTTGTTTGTTTTTGTAAACAAGTTTTGTAAACAATATATTGATAATTATGTTTGTGTGCTTATTGTGTTGTATACAACGAGTGTATATATATACATTGCACCTTACTTTGGTCTCATAGGCCACATAAGTTATGTGAAAAAATAAAATAGTGAAATAAACAAAAAACCTTCAATTACAAGTAAACTAAAGTTTACCGGGTGAGCGGCAGTCGCCGCTGTTGCCATACGCGGCTCATTTTCTGCAAACTTCACGGCTCTATATCTCGGTAAGTACCGATGGCAAAAAATTTTTTTTTGGACTAAAACACTCAGAAAAATAATCTTAACATTTTCATAAGAAAAAATAATTTTTTTTTTTTGAATATTTGGCGACATAGAATGACAGTTTCAGAGAGGGGCCTGAAACAGTCAAAGGGTTAAGGTTTCAGTCCTTCAGCCTCTATGTACTCCTTGAATTCCTGCACATATTTTTCAGCCACTTTTTGGTCTGATCTTGCAGCCTCACAATGCCTTATCACACTGTACATGTATATGCCACTATGGTTCTTAAATCTCTCAAACCAACCTTTGCTGGCCTTAAATTCACAATTATCAGTACTCATTGCAGGCAATTCTTTACCAGATCATCATGCAAATGCCTAGCCTTTTCACAAATAATTGACGTCATAAGACTATCTCCTGCTAATTGTTTCTTGTTTATCCACACCAATAATAACTTCTCAACATCTTCGAGTACTGGTGATCTCATTTTTGTCAGCATATTTACCCCCTTTGCAACAACAGCTTCCTTGATTTCCTTTTTCTTGGCCACGATGGAAGATATGGTTGTACGGGATTTGTTATACATCCTGGCCAGTTCGGCCACACATACACCACTTTCATATTGTTCAATGAAGTTTTTCTTAAATTCAGTCATATTTCTCACCTTCTTTTTATTTATTTATTTATTTATTTATTTATTTATTTTAAATTTGTGCACACATACAGAGGTACAAAAAAAATACAGATAAGAGCAGTATGCCAAAGCCACTTATACTATGCATAGCATTACGGGCTGGCTTAAAATTAACTTAAGATTAACTAAGCAATGATGAAGTCAGTGATAAAACATTAATGTAAACAGATTACTATAAAGCACAAGTGAGTATTACAAAGACAGGTCATATGAAGGATTCTGTTAGGTAGTGTATTTAAAAAATAATAAAGTTAGATTCGGTTTTAGGTTTAACATTTATGTGATATAATTGTGAGAAACATTTAAGATATGCAATTTATAAGGTTCAGTTATTCAGTATTTATTTGGTTTTGGGTGAGTAAGTGATCTTTGAGTAGAGACTTGAATTTATAAACAGGTAGTGTTTCTTTTATATTTACAGGTAATGAATTCCAGATTTTAGGGCCTTTTATGTGCATTGAGTTTTTGCATAGTGTGAGATGAACACGAGGAACATCAAAGAGTGATCTGTGCCTTGTGTTATGGTCATGTGTTCTGTTGAGGTTGGCAAGGAGATGTTTGAGGGGAGGGTTAATATCAGAGTTAAGTGTTCTATGTATGTAATAGGTGCAGTAATAAGTATGGATGTTTTGTATGGTGAGTAGGTTTAGTGTATTGAATATTGGTGGAGTGTGCTGCCTGTAGTGAGAATTTGTTATCATTCTAACTGCAGCCTTTTGTTGGGTAATTAGTGGTCTGAGATGGTTAATTGTTGTTGAGCCCCATGCACAAATTCCATAGGTGAGATAGGGGTAAATAAGAGAGTGATATAGGGCCAGGAGGGCTGACTGTGGAACATAGTACCGTATCTTCGATAGTATGCCTACAGTCTTGGAAATTTTCTTAGAAATTTGTTGTATATGTGTATGAAATTTGAGTCTATTATCAAGGTGGATTCCTAAGAATTTTCCATCTGTTAGCTTTGTGATAGGTGATCCGTTTATCATTATGTTAAGAGGGACATCTGTAGCTCTGTTACCAAACTGAATGAAGTAGGTTTTGTCAATGTTTAGTGTAAGTTTGTTAGTCCTCATCCAGGTAGATATTTTCTGTAATTCGGTATTTACAGTATTGGCTAGTGTGACTGGGCTCGGGTGAGAGAAGACGTATGTAGTATCATCTGCAAATAGTGTGGGTTTGAGTAATTGCGAAGCATTTGGAAGGTCATTTATGTATAGGAGAAAGAGAAGAGGGCCAAGGACACTTCCCTGTGGGACACCAACTGTAATTGGTTGCGCAGAAGAGTTTGCCCCATTTGCGTACACATATTGGCTTCTGTTGCTGAGGTATGACTTGAGGTAATTGAGGGAGTGCCCTCTTATACCATAGTGTGACAATTTTACGTGGAGCAAGTCATGGTCAACAGTATCAAAAGCTTTACGTAAGTCAATGAAGATCCCCAGTGGGACTTCTTTTTTCTCTATTGCAGTGTATATATGTTCTAGCATTTGTATAATAGCATCATTAGTATTTTTATTAGGCCTGAATCCAAATTGGCAGGGGTTGAGTATGTTTTGGGAGATAAGGTAGGAGTAGATTCGTTTATGAATTAATTTTTCGAAGATTTTTGAGAGAGGGTGTTAGTTGGATATTGGCCTATAGTTATTCAACTCTGTTTGGTCTCCTCCTTTGTGGATCGGGGTGACCCTTGCTATTTTGAGTACTGTAGGGAAGGTGGAGGATTCAATGGATTTGTTAAAGAGTGTTGCAATGATTTGAGATAGCACTTGTGACACTTTTTTGTATATGAAGGGTGGTAAGGTACTTAAATCTCCTGCCTTGTTTTTTAGTGCATTGATAATAAGGGAGACTTCGTATGGGTTAGTCGGAGCTAGGAACAGTGTGTTCGGGTAGTTGCCGGTGAGGTAGTCATTTGGTGGGGTATCTGAGCTTGGGATTTTATTGGCAAGGTTTTGTCCTATAGTGGAGAAGAAATCATTGAGTCTGTTTGCTGTTTCTGTTGGTGGGAGTTGGGGTTCATCTGATTTTGCTAATTTTATTTCGCTATTTCGTGATATCTTTTTTGTTCCCAGAATTTCAGATAGGGTTTTCCAGGTCTTTTTTATATCACCTCGTAAGTTGGATAATCTGTTCTCATAATACAATTTTTTTGCCCTTCTTATCAGGCTGGTTAGGATTGACGAGTAACGTTTTGTTTGGTCTCTGGTTATGTGACCCATTCTGTACTGTTTTTCATATTGGTGTTTTGTATTTATGGATTTGAGAATGCTGGGTGTTAGCCAGGGACTGTTCAGTCTCTTTGCTGTCATCTGTTTAGTTTTTTTAGGGCAGTGCTTGTTATAGAGGTATTGGGTCTTTTTTAGAAAATTATTAATACATTCGTCGATATCTGTATAGATTTCTAGCTCAGTGTGCCAATCAATGTTTGCTAATGCTGTTGTGAAGTTATTAATGGCTGCCTCATTGTGAAGTCTGAAGGTGACTTTAGTAGTGTCTTGGGGTAGTTTACCAAGAGTTGTTATGAGGAAAGTAGGGTAGTGGTCTGTGGTATTATCTGTAATTATGCCTGATTTTAAAGGGGATATGGTGTTGGTCCAGATGTGGTCAAGTAGGGAAACACTAGTCTCTGTAACTCTTGTAGGTTTTGTTACTGTTGGTAGTAACATACAGTTACTCATTGTGTTTGTGAATTCAGTAACGTGTGGGTCCTGGTCTTGCAGGAGATTTATATTGAAGTCACCTGAGAGTAGTAAGTGATCTTTGTTCATGCGTGCATCAGTTATCATACTTCCTAGATTTTGACTAAATTGGCTAATGTTTGACTGTGGAACTCTGTAGATGTTTATCAATGTGAGAGGTTTTTGTAGGTATTTGGATTTGAATTTAGCTATTATATATTCCCCATGTTCATCCCTTGTGCAAGTATTAGTGATACATTCTAGTTGGTCTGAGTAGTATATGGCTGTGCCACCCCCTTGTTGGTCTGGCCTACAGTTGTGTATGGCTGTGTAACCAGGAATGGCATAGACATCTGTACTATCAGGCTTTAGCCAGGTTTCAGTTAGTGTAATGATGACATATTGGCATGTAAGGAATTTAGTAATGCTATGAGGTCATCGTAATGCTTGCTTAAAGATCTGATATTGGAGTTAAAGATAGTTATGTTGTTGTTGGCACTGAGAAGTGCCTTTGATTGTTCTGCAGTGTAGTAATTACAGTAACTGTTTGATTCATTTAAGTCATTAAATAAGAGGTTGGTATCAGGATCAATGCTTGTAATCATAAGATTTGTAGTGAATCTATAGTTAGAATTAAGTATAAAACAAAGTAAATAGTCTTAAGCTAAAAAAGAGCACCTGAATTATTTAACAAATGTAAAATAATGAGCTAAGGGACTAATACAAATAAAGTGATGATCATATAATAGTGCTTGGGAATATGATAGTAGGTAGTACTATAAAAGTAATTTTTTAAAGTTATAATTATAGTTTAAAATTATAATAAAAAGGGACTAATATAGGTTGTGAATAAATGAGCTTTGGAATATAATGGCAAAATTGTGAGCTTATTCTACTTTAGCACCTGAGAATAGCACCTTGATTATTTTAACAGTTGTGGATATATAAACTAGGATAGTTATATAAAGCTAAAATAAAGGAGAAAATATATAAGGGACTAAAATTAAGTAATGGTAAGTAAAGTTAAATGGACAGATGGTAGGAATTATAATATAAACTTATAATATAAAAATACAATTTGAAATGGTACTTGCAATTGCACTAGAGTCTGGTATAGGTTGTTGACAAGATCAAGGTTATAACTATAGATTTAAATTGACAAAATAAAATTCACAATTAAAGTACCAAAAGAATAATAGTAAAAAATCACAATGGTAATGTCTTGGTTATAATATGATAGTAAGATGGTAGACAGGTACACAGGTACAAAGGATAATACAAAGGTTGGGGTTGAATATAAAAACTTGAAAATTTGGCAACAAAATGTTATGGGAAGTATAAAATAATGTTTAATGTACAAAAGTAAAATTGACTGGTAGTAAATATGGTTTTAATAAAATTTTAGTAAGTAATAATGATTCACCTTGATTATTTTAACAATTGTGAATGTATAAACTAGGGTAGTTATATAAAGCTAAAATAAAGGAGAAAATATATAAGGGACTAAAATTAAGTAATGGTAAACAAAGTTAAGTGGACAGATGGTCACTATGAAATAATATTGGTTTAGGAGTAAGATCTGATTTGTAATATTAGATAAATTGAGCAGTTTATTGCACAATAAAAGTAAAAAAAAAATGAGGTAGTTGGTACTAGCTAGCAAATGATAGTTTTGGTACTTGCAAAAAAGTAATTGGAATATACACTAATTGCATACACAATGTAAAGTGACTAAAAAAACAAGTAGTGATAAACAAAATTAAATGGACAGGTAAGAAAAAATGAATATTATTAATTTGGAGTAAGATTTGACTTTTAATTTAAAATTATGAGCAATTAATAGCAGTAAGAAAGAAGTATAGAGTATTGGAGGTAGTTGGCATTAGCTAGTGATGAAAAATAATAAAAATAATAATGTACAATATAATAGTAACGTACACTATATGCACCACACGTATATATGTATTAAGGGCACTTATCTAATCTGTTACAGAAATGTCAGCTTTTCTAAGGAAGGTAGAGAAATCATGTTCGTTTGAGATGGTATATTGTTGTCCTGTTGATGTTTTCCTTACTAGTATTTTCCCATCTCGCGTGAAACACTGATGTATTTTGTTTTCCTGTTTAAGTTTTCTCAGCCTGAACAGAAGGTTTTGACGTTTTTTTGTTAGACACTCATTTATGTACACTCCATTTTTCATTGTAATTGCTGATTTAATTAGGTCCTTTCTTTTATCGTATGAATGAAGTCTGATCATTATACTGTGTTTACTTCCTGGTTTTCCTAACAAACGTGTTTCTTTGATTTCATTGTTGTGCACGATGACTTGTACGTGGTTCTGTATTATCCTGACAGCAGTTTCTTTGCACTGTGCTTGTGTTATGTCACTAGGAATGTGTGGACTGTTTATTATAACTGCATCAGACAACTTATCTTGTTCAGTTTTGTCGTCTTGGAAATCAAGGTATTCATATAGTCGAGTGTGCATGTTCTGATTCCAGTCCTTGATTGCTTCTTCAACCTTCATATTTATTGTTGTTATTTGCTCAGTGTGACTGGCTATAGCTGCTTTTAGAGTATTTTCTGTGTCAACACTTCCCGATGTAATCTTCTCTTCAAGGTTTTGGATCTTATTCTCGAGGTTGGTTATCTTGGAATCTCGTCGCTCGAGTGCAGCTTTGATATCTTTGATTTCATTTTCTAGAGCAACGATGTAGTCCTTGATATTGTCAGGAATAATCATACCTGAGTTATCATGGGTGAATCCTTTGAAGGGAGTGGAGTTGGAGGGGGAGTCAGCCATGTTTGTTGTTGTTGTTGTTGTTCCCTGGATGGCACTAGGAGCTTTCTTTGGACCCATGGTAGCTTATTTAGTGCATGCAAGCACTAAAATGAATGGAATATCATGAAATATTTTGTATGAACAAGTGAGGGGACCGTTGCTCACTGGTAAACAATGGCACACTGGCTGGGAAGGGAGGCCAAGGCGGCTCAGAGCCGTAAGTACGCTTCCAGGACGAATGACGATTAGCGAGTCAACTGACCATTTGCGAGCCAATGTTTTGACGAAAATAACGTGACATTTTCCGAAAAAGACGACTATCGAACCCGACGATTATCGAGGGACCACTGTATTTGATAATAATTACTTATGAATCAAGTGTGAGAGTAATGGTGGTTGGGGATTTCAATGCTAAAGTGGGTAAAAATGTTATAATGGGAGTAGTAGGTAAATTTGGGGTGCCAGGGGTAAATGTAAACGGGGAGCCTTTAATTGAGCTATGTGTAGAAAGAGATTTGGTAATAAGTAATACATATTTTATGAAAAAGAGGATAAATAAATATACAAGGTATGATGTAGCACGTAATGAAAGTAGTTTGTTAGATTATGTATTGGTGGATAAAAGGTTGATGGGTAGGCTCCAGGATGTACACGTTTATAGAGGGGCAACTGATATATCGGATCATTATTTAGTTGTAGCTACAGTTAGAGTAAGAGGTAGATGGGAAAAGAGGAAGGTGGCAACAACAAGTAAGAGGGAGGTGAAAGTGTATAAACTAAGGGAGGAGGAAGTTCGGGTGAGATATAAGCGACTATTGGCAGAAAGGTGGGCTAGTGCAAAGATGAGTAGTGGGGGGCTTGAAGAGGGTTGGAATAGTTTTAAAAATGCAGTATTAGAATGTGGGGCAGAAGTTTGTGGTTATAGGAGGGTGGGGGCAGGAGGAAAGAGGAGTGATTGGTGGAATGATGAAGTAAAGGGTGTGATAAAAGAGAAAAAGGTAGCTTATGAGAGGTTTTTACAAAGCAGAAGTGTTATAAGAAGAGCAGAGTATATGGAGAGTAAAAGAAAGGTGAAGAGAGTGGTGAGAGAGTGCAAAAGAAGAGCAGATGATAGAGTGGGAGAGGCACTGTTAAGAAATTTTAATGAAAATAAGAAAAATTTTTGGAGTGAGTTAAGTAAGTTAAGAGAGCCTAGGGAAAGTATGGATTTGTCAGTTAAAAACAGAGTAGGGGAGTTAGTAGATGGGGAGAGGGAGGTATTAGGTAGATGGCGAGAATATTTTGAGGAACTTTTAAATGTTAAGGAAGAAAGGGAAGCGGTAATTTCATGCACTGGTCAGGGAGGTATACCATCTTTTAGGAGTGAAGAAGAGCAGAATGTAAGTGTGGGGGAGGTATGTGAGGCATTACGTAGAATGAAAGGCGGTAAAGCAGCTGGAACTGATGGGATCATGACAGAAATGGTAAAACAGGGGGGGGATATAGTGTTGGAGTGGTTGGTACTTTTGTTTAATATATGTTTGAAAGAGGGGAAGGTACCTAGGGATTGGCAGAGAGCATGTACAGTCCCTTTATATAAAGGGAAAGGGGACAAAAGAGATTGTAAAAATTATAGAGGAATAAGTTTACTGAGAAAAAGTTAGCATATGAGAAGTTTTTACAAAGTAGAAGTGATGCAAGGAGGGAAGAGTATATGGAGAAAAAGAGAGAAGTTAAGAGAGTGGTGAAGCAATGTAAAAAGAGAGCAAATGAGAGAGTGGGTGAGATGTTATCAACAAATTTTGTTGAAAATAAGAAAAAGTTTTGGAGTGAGATTAACAAGTTAAGAAAGCCTAGAGAACAAATGGATTTGTCAGTTAAAAATAGGAGAGGAGAGTTATTAAATGGAGAGTTAGAGGTATTGGGAAGATGGAGGGAATATTTTGAGGAATTGTTAAATGTTGATGAAGATAGGGAAGCTGTGATTTCGTGTATAGGGCAAGGAGGAATAACATCTTGTAGGAGTGAGGAAGAGCCAGTTGTGAGTGTGGGGGAAGTTCGTGAGGCAGTAGGTAAAATGAAAGGGGGTAAGGCAGCCGGGATTGATGGGATAAAGATAGAAATGTTAAAAGCAGGTGGGGATATAGTTTTGGAGTGGTTGGTGCAATTATTTAATAAATGTATGGAAGAGGGTAAGGTACCTAGGGATTGGCAGAGAGCATGCATAGTTCCTTTGTATAAAGGCAAAGGGGATAAAAGAGAGTGCAAAAATTATAGGGGGATAAGTCTGTTGAGTGTACCTGGAAAAGTGTATGGTAGAGTTATAATTGAAAGAATTAAGAGTAAGACGGAGAATAGGATAGCAGATGAACAAGGAGGCTTTAGGAAAGGTAGGGGGTGTGTGGACCAGGTGTTTACAGTGAAACATATAAGTGAACAGTATTTAGATAAGGCTAAAGAGGTCTTTGTGGCATTTATGGATTTGGAAAAGGCGTATGACAGGGTGGATAGGGGGGCAATGTGGCAGATGTTGCAAGTGTATGGTGTAGGAGGTAGGTTACTGAAAGCAGTGAAGAGTTTTTACGAGGATAGTGAGGCTCAAGTTAGAGTATGTAGGAAAGAGGGAAATTTTTTCCCAGTAAAAGTAGGCCTTAGACAAGGATGTGTGATGTCACCGTGGTTGTTTAATATATTTATAGATGGGGTTGTAAGAGAAGTAAATGCGAGGGTCTTGACAAGAGGCGTGGAGTTAAAAGATAAAGAATCACACACAAAGTGGGAGTTGTCACAGCTGCTCTTTGCTGATGACACTGTGCTCTTGGGAGATTCTGAAGAGAAGTTGCAGAGATTGGTGGATGAATTTGGTAGGGTGTGCAAAAGAAGAAAATTAAAGGTGAATACAGGAAAGAGTAAGGTTATGAGGATAACAAAAAGATTTGGTGATGAAAGATTGAATATCAGATTGGAGGGAGAGAGTATGGAGGAGGTGAACGTATTCAGATATTTGGGAGTGGACGTGTCAGCGGATGGGTCTATGAAAGATGAGGTGAATCATAGAATTGATGAGGGAAAAAGAGTGAGTGGTGCACTTAGGAGTCTGTGGAGACAAAGAACTTTGTCCTTGGAGGCAAAGAGGGGAATGTATGAGAGTATAGTTTTACCAACGCTCTTATATGGGTGTGAAGCGTGGGTGATGAATGTTGCAGCGAGGAGAAGGCTGGAGGCAGTGGAGATGTCATGTCTGAGGGCAATGTGTGGTGTGAATATAATGCAGAGAATTCGTAGTTTGGAAGTTAGTAGGAGGTGCGGGATTACCAAAACTGTTGTCCAGAGGGCTGAGGAAGGGTTGTTGAGGTGGTTCGGACATGTAGAGAGAATGGAGCGAAACAGAATGACTTCAAGAGTGTATCAGTCTGTAGTGGAAGGAAGGCGGGGTAGGGGTCGGCCTAGGAAGGGTTGGAGGGAGGGGGTAAAGGAGGTTTTGTGTGCGAGGGGCTTGGACTTCCAGCAGGCATGCGTGAGCGTGTTTGATAGGAGTGAATGGAGACAAATGGTTTTTAATACTTGACGTGCTGTTGGAGTGTGAGCAAAGTAACATTTATGAAGGGATTCAGGGAAACCGGCAGGCCGGACTTGAGTCCTGGAGATGGGAAGTACAGTGCCTGCACTCTGAAGGAGGGGTGTTAATGTTGCAGTTTAAAAACTGTAGTGTAAAGCACCCTTCTGGCAAGACAGTGATGGAGTGAATGATGGTGAAAGTTTTTCTTTTTCGGGCCACCCTGCCTTGGTGGGAATCGGCCAGTGTGATAATAAAAAAATAATAAATAAATAAGTTTACTGAGTATACCAGGAAAAGTGTACGGTAGGGTTATAATTGAAAGAATTAGAGGTAAGACAGAATGTAGGATTGCGGATGAGCAAGGAGGTTTCAGAGTGGGTAGGGGATGTGTAGATCAAGTGTTTACATTGAAGCATATATGTGAACAGTATTTAGATAAAGGTAGGGAAGTTTTTATTGCATTTATGGATTTAGAAAAGGCATATGATAGAGTGGATAGAGGAGCAATGTGGCAGATGTTGCAAGTATATGGAATAGGTGGTAAGTTGCTAAATGTTGTAAAGAGTTTTTATGAGGACAATGAGGCTCAGGTTAGGGTGTGTAGAAGAGAGGGGGACTACTTCCCGGTAAAAGTAGGTCTTAGACAGGGATGTGTAATGTCACCATGGTTGTTTAATATATTTATAGTTGGGGTTGTAAAAGAAGTAAATGCTAGGGTGTTCGGGAGAGGGGTGGGATTAAATTATGGGGAATCAAATTCAAAATGGGAATTGACACAGCTACTTTTTGCTGATGATACTGTGCTTATGGAAGATTCTAAAGAAAAATTGCAAAGGTTAGTGGATGAGTTTGGGAGTGTGTGTAAAGGTAGAAAGTTGAAAGTGAAGATAGAAAAGAGTAAGGTGATGAGGGTATCAAATGATTTAGATAAAGAAAAATTGGATATCAAATTGGGGAGGAGGAGTATGGAAGAAGTGAATGTTTTCAGATACTTGGGAGTTGACGTGTCGGCGGATGGATTTATGAAGGAAGAGGTTAATCATAGAATTGACGAGGGAAAAAAGGTGAATGGTGCGTTGAGGTATATGTGGAGTCAAAAAATGCTATCTATGGTGGCAAAGAAGGGAATGTATGAAAGTATAGTAGTACCAACACTTTTATATGGGTGTGAAGCTTGGGTGGTAAATGCAGCAGCAAGGAGACGGTTGGAGGCAGTGGAGATGTCCTGTCTAAGTGCAATGTGTGGTGTAAATATTATGCAGAAAATTCGAAGTGTGGAAATTAGGAAAAGGTGTGGAGTTAATAAAAGTATTAGTCAGAGGGCAGAAGAGGGGTTGTTGAGGTGGTTTGGTCATTTAGAGAGAATGGATCAAAGTAGAATGACATGGAAAGCATATGAATCTATAGGGGAAGGAAGGCGGGGTAGGGGTCGTCCTCGAAAGAGTTGGAGAGAGGGGGTAAAGGAGGTTTTGTGGGCGAGGGGCTTGGACTTCCAGCAAGCGTGTGTGAGCATGTTAGATAGGAGTGAATGGAGACGAATGATACTTGGGACCTGACGATCTGTTGGTGTGTGAGCAGGGTAATATTTAGTGAAGGGATTCAGGGAAACCGGTTATTTTCATATAGTCGGACTTGAGTCCTGGAAATGGGAAGTACAATGCCTGCACTTTAAAGGAGGGGTTTGGGATATTGGCAGTTTGGGGGGATATGTTGTGTATCTTATACATATATGCTTCTAAATTGTTGTATTCTGAGCACCTCTGCACAAACAGTGATAATGTGTGAGTGTGGCGAAAGTGTTGCATGATGATGAAAGTATTTTCTTTTTGGGGATTTTCTTTCTTTTTTGGGTCACCCTGCCTCGGTGGGAGATGGCCGACTTGTTGAAAAAAAAAAAAAACTATATAATAATACACCTACCATCCGACTTACGACCTGCTCGACTTACGACCACTCGACTTACGACCGTGTTTTTTATGCCAAATTTCTGGGAAATAAACAACTATTTGTGTTGTTCACAGTGTTTATCCTAAACTTTAGAGTATAAAATACAGTACTAACAGCATAAAAAGTAAAGTAAAACATGAAATACCAAAATAAAACAATAAAATAAAGTCATTACAAAAATGTTTTGTTGATATTCAGTAGTAAAGTTCGACTTACGACCATTTCGACTTACGACCGGTTTCTCGGAACCGAACTCGGTCGGATGGTAGGTGTAATATATTATAATATAATATGTGATAGTACAATAATAATTATAATAATTCTATGTACGTTCTGCATATAATTTAGTTTGACAACAACACCACAATGCTCACCATTGCACAAGTGCTTATGGAGCTACCCTTGCAGTGCAGAGAATTCTCGTGATTTCCTAACATGTCGTACAGTTAATTCACCAGATTTCTTTCTTCTAACTGTGGGGCCTAAGAAAGCAAGTGCAAAGGACAGTGCTGAGAAGAAAAAGAGGATGACTCACGAAATCGTAATGACACGATTGCAAACAAACCATACCATGGGCGGGATTTGAACCTGCGGTCAGAGAGTCTCAAAACTCCAGACCGTTGCGTTAGCCACTGGGCCAGCTAGCTTCAATAAGATTCGTCCAACTAGGTATATTTCTACAACATAGGAAGGTTAGCATAGGCACCACTGTGTCCACAAATGCAAGTTTTTACAGACGAATCTCCTGTTAGCATGGCCGTGACAAACTCTAGCTCAAGTCCCCTCAAAGCCGTCAACATGATTTGCATGGAATTAAAGGAAAAAATTATTGATAAGCACAGACTAGGTACAAGGGTTAAGGACTTGGCAAGTGAGTACAAGCGTAGCCCCTTTTCTATATGTACAATACTAAAGCAAGAGGAGCCTATAAAGGCTATAGCGCCAGTAAAGGGCATTACAATAATTTCTAAGCAGCAGACCTCTGTCACTGAAAAGATGGAAAAGCTGCTGTTGACATGGTTGATGGAGAAACAGCTCACAGGAGATACCAAGTGTAGTGAGATAAAAATTGTGCGTAACAGTTCTTAACCCTTTGACTGTTTTGGTCATACATATATGTCTTATAAGCCAGTGTTTCGGACGTATATGTACTCAGTAATTCTAGCGGCTTCAAATCTAGCAGGAGAAAGCTGGTAGGTCCACATGTGAGAGAATGGGTCTGTGTGGTCAGTGTGCACCACATAAAAAAAATTCTGCAGCACGCAGTGCATAATGAGAAAAAAAGCTGACCATTTTTTTGGATTAAAACGCAGACTTTGAGGTGCATTTTCATATAGTATTTATCATTGTATTCTCATTTTCATGGTGTCATGTGATAAAATGGAAAACATATTACAGAAATAGAGATGATTTTTATTAATTTCACAATGAAAACGACCTTGAAATTGAGCTCAAAGTAGCGGAAATGTTTGATTTTTACCAATGTTCAGAAGTAAGCAAATCACACCACACGTCCAATACACGTCAACTGGGGAGTCTAATATTCCTTTACTAGTGCACTGATATTATTTATACCATTTTTACAATAATGCAGTAGTCTGCATAACAGTAAATCTTCTATTTTTTGTATAAATAAAAAATCAAAATAGAAAGCAATAGTAATATAAGAGGGGCCTAGAGATGTGACTAATGAACAGAGGATATGTTATTTTAGTGCCAAGAATGTCTACATTGTTTATTCTGGACCCTATTTTGAAATTTGCATCTTTTTTAATTTGGGTGAAATTGGCCAAATGGCCAATTTCTAACCACTTTTTTGGGTAGTTCAAATCAGTAAATGGGCAGTTTCTTGTACTCAGTTGATAGAAAAAAAATAGAGTTCTAAAGAAATAGCTATGAGTTTGGTCAACTGGAACAGCGGAATTGGCCAAAAACAAGGCTGAAAGTCAGCGAAATTGCCAATGCGTATATATCGCCGAGACTGCTAACTTTGCAGGAGCGTAATTCCGTGAGTTCTTGACCAAATTTTGTACTTTTGGTGTCATTACCATCGGGAAAAGATTCTCCATCATTTCATAAGAAAAAAATATTTGTTTTTTTGTTTTTTTCCAAAAATTTTGCGACATAGAATAACAGTTTCAGAAAGGGGCTTGCGACAGTCAAATTGTTAAGAAAAGTGTGAACTCTTGACAGGATATGCTGCTATTTTTGTATTTTGCTACAAGTTTTTTTTCTTGAATTCTATTGTTTCTCGTGTTCTTTATCTTAGGGCTGGCACTCGTAACTTTCTTTGGCCCCATGGTGGCTTATTTAGCAGTTGCACTCAATAAACAAGCACAAAAAACAATGGATTATTACGAAATGTTTTGGATGAACACCTGGGGTAATGCTCACTCAACGAGAAACAAAGCCAAACTGAGTCAGAGCGCGTAGGATACTTTGTGTGGGTGCAGGCAGGCGGACGCATTTGGTACAATGGACCATTGTCAACTCTATGGAAGCCAAGCAAATGTACGAAGACTGGGGCAAAATTTCGACGAAAAATGTCGTTGAAAACTAAATCCTTTGAAAACCAGGGCATACGAAAACCAAGGTTCCGCTGTAATTTATTATTAACTGTTTTTATGATTTCATTCACCAGCTTTTATATCACTGATAAATGTTTAAACTAGATCTACAATAATTTATTTTAATTGCCACTTCTGTCCTTTCCTCCTCCTTTATCCCTTACTACTCCATCCTCCTCTTTTATCCCTTACTCCTCCATCTTTCTCCTTTTTTCCTTACTCGTCCGTCCTCCTCTTCCTCGCCGTCTTTCCTTCTCCCTTCTGTTTCCTTCCTTTAATCCTCAGATGAAACGAGACTACCCATTCATGGAATTTTGACACAATTTATACTCTACGAAGAAGATGGTGTTATGAAGTACAGGAGGCCTGGAATTGAACCTCAAGCCAAAGGTAAGCTTAAGAATTCCTTGCCATTTTTGCAACAAGAGTTTATTAGGAATAACACTTCATTCTTCATAAGGAATTACGAGCAAAGTGCTCTTCAGTTTTACTCACTTTCAAAACTAAATTTATGTTATGTTTTGAATTAACCCTTTCAGGGTCCAGAGGCCAAATTTCAAAGTGTGCACCAAGGTCCAAGAATTTTCAAAAAATAATTTTGTTATTTTTTCTTATGAAATGGTAGAGAATCTGTTTCTGAAGGTAATAAAACAAAAAGTACGAAATTTGATGGAAAATTGACAAAATTATGCTCTCTCGAATTTTGATGTGTCAGCAATATTTACGCATCGGCGATTTTGCTGACTTCGACTCCCATTTTAGGCCAATTACATTATTCCAGTTGACCAAGTTATTAGCTATTTCACTAGTATTACTTCTGTTCTATTGACTGAGCTTAAGAAATCACCAAGTCAACTGTTTCAACTACAAAATAAAGTGATCAGAAATTGGTAATTTGGCCAATTTAATGCAAAGTTCAAAATATTCCAATTTCAAAATAGGGTCCAGAATAAACAATGCAGACATTCCTGGCACTAAACTAACATTTCTTCTGTTCATTAGTTATGTTTTCAGGCTTTACAAATGAATTCCATTTTTATTTTTTATTCACATAATGAATTTTTATTCAAACCAAAAAATAGAAGATTTACTGTTATGCAATGTTGTAATAATTGTATAAATAATATCACCACATTTGTGAACATATATTAGACCCATGAACTGGAGTGTATTAGACGTGTGAGGTCATTTGTTTACTCTTGAACATCGGCAAAAAATTAACATTGCTAATTTGAGGTCAGTTTCAAGCCATTTTCAGTACTAAAACCAATCAAAATCATCTCTGTTTCTGTAATATATCTTCCATTCTTTCAAACGAGACAAAAGAAATTGCAAATACAACTATAAAAAACATACGAAAAACACTGCAAAGTCGCTGTTTTAATCGAAAATTACGGTCTTAGTTTTTTTTCTCTCATGTACACTGTGTGCTGCAGGATTTGTTTTATGTGGTGCACACATACCACATAGATGTATTCTCTCATATCTAGACCCAAATTTACTGCTCACAGCTTATCAGAGTGAGCTGAGCTCACTGCGTAGATCTACGGTTTGGACCCTCAATGTAAAGCCTTAGATCTACGGCATGGGCCCTGAAAGGGTTAGTGTCATAATCAATTACTGATGGAAGGTGAGAGACCACTTGGTGAGACTTTTGAAATGCTTGCAAAGAGTATCATTATTATTTATATGGAGAGGGCCAAACCCACAAGGGTTATACAGGTCTGCCATCACTGGTTAAGCACTCGCTAATCCAGTTCCATCAATAATCCGGCACTAATTTCAGATAGTGTCATTGGTAAAAGTTTACGTCCCAGGTCTTTCAAAAGTATGACACGGTATCCTGTGATTTACTGTGCCAGGTCTAGCACCCTACAGGTCCCAGTGATGCCAGATTAGTGATGGCCGACCTGTACAGTGCTTAACCCCTTGACTGTTGCAACCTCAAATCCTGAGGTGTCTCCTGGTGTCACAAAATTTCCAAACAAAAAAAAATTATTTTTCTTATGAAATGATAGAGAATCTTTTCCTGATTGTAATGACACCAAAAGAACAAAATTTGATGGAAAACTGACGGAATTATGCTCTCGTGAAGTTAGCGACCTCGGTGATATTTACGAATCGGCGATTTTGCCCACTTTGAGCCCTATTTTTGGCTAATTCCATTGTTCCAGTCGACCAACCTTCTTTAGAACTCCATTTTTTCTATCGATTGAATACAAGAAACTGCCCATTTACCAATTTCAACTATCCAATAACGTGGTCAGAAATTTGCAATTTGGCCAATTTCACGAAAATTAAAAAATGTGACAATTTCAAAATAGGGTCCAGAATAAACAATGCAGACATTCCTGACTCTAAAATAACATTTTGTTTGTTCATCAGTCACGTCTCCAGGCCCCTCTGATATTACTCTTGCTTTCTATTTTGGATTTTTATTCAAACAAAAAATAAAAGATTTACTGTTATGCAGAGTACTGCAATATTGTAATAATTGTATAAATAATGTGAACCCATTTGTGACTGCATATTAGAATGGCTACTTGGACATTTTTTGGAAAATGACATCATTTGTTTACTTTTGAATATTGGCAAAAATCAAACATTTCCCCTACTTTGAGCTCCATTTCAAGGCTCTTCTTAAGAACATAAGAACATAAGAATGTAGGAACACTGCAGAAGGCCTACTGGCCCATACGAGGCAGGTCCTTATCAAAATGACAACTACCTAGAGCTACTCAAGAAACAACTCCAGCACCCCCCAACACCAATCAAACCCAGCCCCTCCCACTCATATATTTGTCCAGTCTCTTCTTAAAGCTACCCAAGGTCCTAGCCTCTATCACCCCACTGGGAAGACTGTTCCACGCATCTACAACTCTGTTAGAAAACCAGTACTTACCTTATAGTAAAACCAGTCAAAATCACCTCTGTTTCTATAATATGTTTTCCATTCTATCAAATGAGACCAAGAAAACGAGAATACAACCATGAATACTATACAAAAATAGACCACAAAGTCGGCATTTTAATTAAAAAAAAACGGTCCGAGTTTTTTTGTTTTCTCATTATACACTGCATGCTGCAAGATTATTTTATATGGTGCACACTGACCACACAGACCCATTCTCTCACATGTGGGCCTACCAGCTTTCTCCTACTTGATTTGAAGCCGCTAGAATTTATGAGTGTATATACGTCAAAAACGGTGGCTCGTAAGACGTATACTATATACGACCAAAACAGTCAAAGGGTTAAGGATTGGGTAGGCTAAGAAAGAAAAGTAGTTCCTATTCTTCAGATCAAGGGCTCTTCATCAGTTACTTTTATAGCATTTATATATAGGAAGAAGAGGCTGTGAGCAGACAAGTGGATGTGAAAGGCACACACAAAGCATAAGCCTCTATTGTGATATTGTTTTTGTCTTGTTTGGGCCAGTAGGTCTGCTACAGTCTTCCTCAGTTCTTATGTTCAAGAAGCTTTATCAGATTAGTTTAATAAAGATCCCAACCAACATTATTATTAAGGCTTATGCTGTTTTGTGTACCTTTTTCATCCAGCATTTATATTGAAGATTAATTTGTGTTTGAAGATTAATAAGTTATGTACAGTATTTTTAATTATTTTTCTACAGGCACAAAGAGAAAAGGAAGTTTTCCCGATGAATCAAGTAGCTGCTCTTCAAGAAAAAGGAAAACTAAGGCTGCATTTAATGAGGATAATTTGCCTGATAGTTCATAGTAAGTCATATTCACTTTCTTGCATTCGCTTTTCCCAACAAAGTAGGGTAACCCTTAGAAAAAGCATTCACCATCACTTGTTGTGTAGCTGTCTCTCAAGTAGTGCACAGACATCACTGTTTAAATGATGTTCCTGACTGTAACATCTCAACCAACCCTAAAACTGAAGCTGTGCAGGTCTGGTCATAGACCAGGTCATGAGGGCATTGACCCTACCTTGCTCAGATTTCAATACCACACAAAATCTCAATAACTACTTGTCTCAGATCTTCTGTAACACTCACACACGTCTGTTGGATACTGAAGTTTTTACTATGCTAACTTCCTTTATACCCTAACTTTTCCCTGAGGCACCCTCTTCATCCTTCCATCAATCTCTTATTCGTATCATGCACACATCCAAAACAAAATAGACTTACTCTTGATATCTGTGATTCCCCCTAATTTACACTTACACTCACCCAAATAACTGTAAACATAAAATTCCTAATATAACTATTGCCTAAGTTGCCTAAGAAACTCTCTCATTATAGGAGCTTTAAAAGGAACAGTGTATCATGCCAAGAATTATCATTCCCGTCCCTAAATTTACTAATTTTAATTTTGTTGTACGTTTTGTACTTCCTCATTATTATAAATCTAATTCATTTCTTCAGTTACCTAGTATGCAATAAGATACCATATTAAAATGTACTGCTTCATAACCTGTGTCAGTTTAGAGTAAGAATTAGGATTAGTCTGCCTGAAATACCTAGGCATGCTAGAGGCATTCCTTATACTAATTAAAATTTTATAATATGTAAACCACACATTGTAAGCTTTGCAAAGAAATAAAAATTTATATATTTATTTATTATTTATAACCACAGAGTTATTCACTCTCTTAGTCAACTCATCTTGCTCCTAACACTCTTGACAGTTTCCTCTTTTGCTTTATTCACACCACCCATTTTTTTTTTTTTTATAACACGTTGGCCACTGAGGCAGCGTGACCCCCAAATGAAAGAAATACCCAAAAAGAAAGAAAAAACTTTCATCATCATTCAACACTTTCACCATTACTCATGCATAATCACTGTCCTTGCGGAGGTGCTCACATATGACAGTTTAGATATCCTAAGTGCTATCAGATAAACATTCAGGAATTAAAATTTTTGCCAACCTGTAAATAGGCTTAAAGACCTTTTTTTTTTTTTTTTTTTTTTTTTTTTTTTTTTTTTTTTTTTTTTTTTTTTTTAACACGTCAGTCGTCTTCCACCAACGCAGGGTGACCCAAAAAAAAAGAAAATACTTTCATCATCATTCAACACTTTTACCTCACTCACACATAATCACTGTTTTTGCAGAGGTGCTCAGAAACACAACAGTTAAGAAGCATATACGTATAAAGATACACAACATATCCCTCCAAACTGCTAATATCCCGAAACCCCTCCTTTAGAGTGCAGGCATTGTACTTCCCATTTCCAGGACTCAAGTTTGGCTATATAAAAATAACCGGTTTCCCTGAGTCCCTTCACTAAATATTACCCTGCTCACACTCCAACAGATCGTCAGGTCCCAAATACCATTAGTCTCCATTCACTCCTATCGAACACGCTCATGCACACCTGCTGGAAGTCCAAGCCCCTTGCCCATAAAACCTCCCTTACCCCTTCCAACGTTTTCGAGGACGACCCCTACCCCGTCTTCCTTCTCCTACCGATTTAAATGCTCTCCAAGTAATTCTACTTTGATCCATTCTCTCTAAATGACCAAACCACCTCAACAACCCCTCTTCAGCCCTCTGACTAATACTTTTATTAACTCCACACCTTCTCCTAATTTCCACACTCCGAATTTTCTGCATAATATTTACACCACACATTGCCCTTAGACAGGACATCTCCACTGCCTCCAACCGCCTTCTTGCTGCTGCATTCACAACCCAAGCTTCACATCCATATAAGAGTGTTGGTACTACTATACTTTCATACATTCCCTTCTTCGCCTCCGTAGATAACGTTTTTTGACTCCACATATACCTCAACGCACCACTAACCTTTTTTTCCTCACCAATTCTATGATTAACCTCATCCTTCATAAATCCATCCGCCGACACGTCAACTCCCAAGTATCTGAAAACATTCACTTCTTCCATACTCCTTCTCCCCAATTTGATATCCAATTTTTCTTTATTTAAATCATTTGATACCCTCATCACCTTACTCTTTTCTATCTTCACTTTATAAGTTGGTAAATGTCCATTGAAAAGAGGTGGTAGGGTTCCCTCAGGTTACAGCTAAGGGTTTAAAAAAGGATTTTTCTATATTCTCATTTGCTGGTGGATCACTCCTTGCATCTTAGGTCCTTTCCCTCCCATTGTATCCTATTGCTTTATTTTAATATAATTTCTTAATAATAATTATAGTAAATAATGCATATGTTTCTTGCTTCCCAGTGCATGGAGTGACAAAGATAACTGCTATCATCACGTGGGAGGTAAGATAATAATTACATTGAGTGTATAAATGTAGGTAAGATAATAATTACATTGAGTGTATAAATGTATAAATTCAAGGATTATGTGGATTAAAATAAGGGTCAGATGTGAAAATTGGGTCATAACAAGTGTGTATGCACCTGGAGAAGTGAGGAGTGTAGATGAGAGAGAGAAATTTTGGGAGATGTTAAGTGATTGTGTAGGAACTTTTGAACCAAGTTAGAGAGTAATTGTGGTAGGGGACCTAAATGCTAAAGTAGGAGAAGCATGTAGAGAGGGTGTGGTAGGTAAGTTTGGGGTGCCAGATGTAAATGATAATGGGGAACATTGATTGAACTTTGTATAGAAAGGGGTTTGGTTATAGGTAACACATCTTCTAACCCTTTCAGGGTTTCGGACGTACTAATACGGTTTACACACCAGGGTTTTTGACGTACTAGTACGCCTAAATTCTAGCGCCCTCAAATCTAGTGAGGGAAAGCTGGTAGTCCTACATATGAAAGAATGGGTCTATGTGGTCAGTGTGCGCAGTATAAAAAAATTCTGCAGCACACAGTGCGTAATGAGAAAAAAAAACTTTGACCGTGTTTTTGGATTAAAACGATGAATTTGCACTGTATTTTCGTATGGCATTTATTGTTGTATTCTAGTTTTCCTGGTCTCATTTTATAAAATGGAAGACATATTACAGAAATAGAGATAATTTTGACTGGTTTTGCAATGAAAAGTACCTTGAAATTGAGCTCAAACTAGCAGAAATGTTCGATTTTTACCAAAGTTCAAAAGTAAACAAATCATGCTAAGCGTCCAATACACGTCAACTGGTGAATCGAATATTCTTTCACAAGTGCGCTGGTATTATTTATACCATTTCTACACTAATGCAGTAGTCTGCATAACAGTAAATCTTCTATTTTTTTGTTAGAATAAAAATTCAAAGTGGAATGCAAAAGAATGTATGAGGGGCATGGGGACGTGACTAATGAACAGAGGAAATGATATTTTAGTGCCAGGAATGTCTATTTTGTTTATTCTGGACCCTATTTGGAAATTGGCATCTTTTGAAATTTGTTTGAAATTGGCAAAATTGCTAAATTCTGACCACTGTATTGGATAGTTGAAATCGGTAAATGGGTGGTTTCTTGTACTCATTCGATAAAAAAAATGGAGTTCTACCGAAATAGTTATGATTTTTGTCGACTAGTACACTGGAATTGGCCAAAATTAGGCCTTAAAGTTGGCAAAAATAGGGTTAAAACGGTCTCGACGATGCGTAAACATCGTCGAGACCGCTAACTTCGCGAGAGCATAATTCCATAAGTTTTCCATTAAAGTTCATACTTTTGGTGTCATTATGATTGGGAAAAGGTTCTCTGTCTTTTCATAAGATTTTTTTTTTTTTTTTTTTTTTTTTTTAAATTTGGGCGACCCTGAGAACAAGTCTGGGAGAAGGCCTGGGGACCCTGAAAGGGTTAAGAGAAAGTGGATAAATAAGTATACAAGATATGATATAGGGCGTAATGACAGTATAGTGGAACCTTGACTTATGAGTTTAATCCATTCCGTGACCTAACTCGTTACTCAATTTGCTCATATATCAGATCAATTTTCCTCATTTAAATTAATTGAAATGCCATTAATCCGCCCCAGCAGCAGGACAAAATATTTCAGTATAAGCTAATATCAGCTCTATGGCTCACTTATCTATCAAAATTCATCTAATACGACATGATAAACAATATACGTAATTATCAGAGAAGCATGATATATACTTTAGAATGAATAAAATAGGCACGGACATTGGCCTCTACTCCAGAACAACAGATATTAGAGCCAGCAAATAAAACCCCCCTATATTCCACCAATACAATGACATTTTTCTTTGCAAACATACATGGTCTAAAGCTGTCAAAGAACAACAAAATTACTTATATCAAGGGTCTGCTCATGGAGTCAAATGCAATGTTTGCAGCATTCACAGAGACCCACATAAAGGATCATTATAACAACGAAATATGGATCCCAGGTTATAACCTATTCCGATACGACAGACTAAACAGGCAACAAAGGGTGGTTGGCCTGTATGTCACAGTTGCTCATTTGCACAGAACTACTAAACACCTCAAGTGATATAGTTGAAGTTTTGTTGGTAAAGAATGAAAAACAAAACCTTGTCATTGTGGTAGTATACAAGCCTCCAGATGCAACTTCCCAGCAATTCCAGCAGCAGCTTGAGAAAATTGACCACTGTCTGGAAAATCTCCCAACTCCTGCCCCAAACATTTTACTACTAGGAGATTTTAACTTGAGACACCTAAAATGGAGGAGTATAGCAAACAGTGTTTTATCAGAGATCTGCTCAAGACACATTCCATTAACCCTTTCAGGGTCCGTGCCGTAGACCCACGGCTTTATGTTGAGAGTCCAAACCATAGATCTACGCCATGAGCTCAGCTCACTCTAAGCTGTGAATGGTAAATTTGGGCCTAAATATGAGAGAATACATCTATGTTGTATGTGTGCACCACATAAAACAAATCCTGCAGCACATAGTGCATAATGAGAGAAAAAAAACTGAGACTGTAATTTTCGATTCAAACAGCGACTTTACAGTGTTTTTTCGTATGTTTTTTATAGTTGTATTTGTGATTTCTTGGTCTCATTTGATAGAATGGAAGGTATATTACAGAAATAAAGATGATTTTGATTGGTTTTATTACTGGAAATAGCTTGAAACTGAGCTCAAAGTAGCAGAAATGTTAAATTTTTGCCGATGTTCAAGAGTAAACAAATGACCTCACATGTCTAATACACACCAGCTGGTGGATCTAATATACGTTCACAAATGTGGTGGTATTATTTATACAATTATTACAATATTGCATAACAGTAAATCTTCTATTTTTTTGTTTGAATAAAAATTCGTTATGTGAATAAAAAATCAAAATGGAATTCATTTGCAAAGCATGAAAATGTAACTAATGAACAGAGGAAATGTTAGTTTAGTGCCAGGAATGCCTTCATTGTTTATTCTGGACCCTACTTTGAAATTGGAATATTTTGAACTTCGCATTAATTAAATTGGCCAAATTACCAATTTCCAATCACTTTATTTTGTAGTTGAAACAATTGAGTTGGCGATTTCTTGTGCTCAATCGATAAAATAGAAGTAATACTAGTGAAATAGCTAAGAATTTGGTCGACTGGAATAATGTAATTGGCCTAAAATGGGAGTCGAAGCCGGCAAAATTGCCGATGCGTGAATATCGCTGACACATCAAAATTCGCAAGAGCATAATTTTGTCAATTTTCCATCAAATTTCGTACTTTTTGTTTTATTACCTTCAGATAAAGATTCTCTACCATTTCATAAGAAAAAATAACAAAATTATTTTTTGAAAATTCTTGGACACTGGTGAACACTTTGCAATTTGGCCTCTGGACCCTGAAAGTGTTAAGAAAAAGAAAGAGAAGATGTAAACTAGAAAGAGAGAGACGTTCCCTATACAGACGAAGGTGAAGAGTCAAATGCTGAGTGGGGCCAATATATCTGAAATACGAAGGGAGGCAATAGTCACTGAAATTGCAAATATTGAACTTAAGCTGAATGAATCTTACAGGAGACAAGAATCACAGGAAGAACTAAAATCCATAAAGGAAATTGAAAAAAAAAAATACTTCTTCTCTTATGCCAAATCTAAGGGAAAAACAACATCCAGTATTGGACCCCTTCTTAGGTGGGATGGGACATATGCAGATGACAGCTAAGAAATGAGTGAGATACTAAAGTCCCAATATGGCTCAGTGTTCAGCGAGCCACTGCCCAGACTAAGGGTTGACAATCTAAATGAATTCTTTATGAACAAAACCCAAAATTTGGTCATCCCAAAAATCTTGGATATTATTCTAACTCCACAAGATATTGAAGAGGCAATTAATGACATGCCCATGCACTCTGCCCCAGCCCCAGACTTGTGGAACTCTGTGTTTATCAAGAATTGCAAGAAGCCCCTATCTCGTGCCTTCAGTATTTTACGGAGAGGGAGCACGGACACGGGTCATCACACACACTAAAAACAACAAACATAGCCCCACTCCACAAAGGTAACAGTAAAGCAATTGCAAAGAACTACAGACCAATAGCACTAGCATCCCATATAAAGATCTTTGAGAGGGTTCTAAGAAGCAAGATAGCCAACCACATAGATACCCATCAGTTACACAACCCAGGGCAACACGGGTTTAGAGCAGGTCGCTCCTGCCTGTCCCAGCTACTGGACCACTATGACAAGGTCCTGGATGTTGTAGAGGATAAACAAAATACAGATGTATACACAGACTTTGCAAAAGCTTAAACAAGTGTGACCAGTGTAATAGCACACAAAATGCGTGATAAAGGAATAACGGGGAAAGTGGAAAGATGGATCTTTAACATTCTAACCAATAGAACACAGAGAGTAATAGTAAACAGAGTTAAATTGGAAGCGGCCACAGTGAAAAGCTCTGTTCCACAAGGCACAGTACTTACTCCCATTCTATTCTTTATCCTCATTTCTGACATAGAGATGTAAGCCATAGCTCCATGTCTTCCTTTGCGGATGACACCCGGATTACCATGGCAGTAACCTCCATCAAAGACATCACGAGACTCCAAGCGGACATCAACCAAATCTTTGAATGGGCCACTCAAAACAATATGAAGTTCAACGAGGAGAAATTTCATCTACTCAGATATGGGAAACTTGAAGAAATTAAAAATGTGTCAGGATATACAACAAATTCTAACCATACAGTAGAGCGGAAGAGTAATGTGAAGGTCCTGGGAGTGATAATGTCAGATGATCTCGCTCAAAAATCACAACAATGTATCTACCTCATCTGCTAGGACAGTGACATGATGGATAATGAGAACCTTCAAAACTAGGGATGCCAAGCCCATGATGATTCTCTTCAAATTGCTTGGGCTCTCTAGGCTGGAATACTGCTGTACACTAAAGGCCCCTTTCAAGGCTGGCGACATTACAGACCTGGAGAGTGTACAAAGAACTTTCATGGCACACAAAAGTACAATAAGGCACCTAAACTACTGGGAATGGTTGAAGGTCCTTGATCTGTATTCCCTCAAATGCAGGTGAAAGAGATACAAAATAATATACACTTGGAAGGTCCTGGAGGGATTGGTACCAAACCTGTACATGAAAATCACTCCCTATGAAAGCAAAAGACTCGGCAGGAGATGCAACATTACCCCGATGAAAAGCAGGGGTGCCACGAGTACACTGAGAGACAATACAATAAGTGTCCGGGGCCCAAGACTGTTCAATTACCTCCCAGCATACATAAGGGGGATTACCAGTAGACCCCTGGCTGTCTTCAAGAAGGCACTGGAGAGGCACCTAAAGTCAGTACCTGACCAACTGGGCTGTGGTTTGTACATCAGTTTGCGTGTGGCCAGCAGTAACAGCCTGGTTGTTCAGACCCTGATCCACCGCGAGGCCTGGTCTCAGACGGCTGTGGGGGCATTGACCCGTGAAACCCTCTCCAGGTAAACTTCATTCACTCCTATCAAATATGCTCACGCATGCTTGCTGGAAGTCCAAGCCCCTCGCACACAAAACCTCCTTTACCCCCCTCCCTCCAACCTTTCCTAGGCCGACCCCTACCCCGCCTTCCCTCCACTACAGATTTATACACTCGAAGTCATTCGGTTTTGTTCCAATCTCTCTACATGTCCAAACCATCTTAATCCCTCCTCAGCCCTCTGGATAATAGTTTTGGTAATCTCACACCTTCTAATTTCCAAGCTACAAATTCTCTGCATTATATTCACACCACACATTGCCCTCAGACATGACATCTCCACTGCCTCCAGCCTTCTCCTCATTGCAACATTCATCACCAATGCTTCACACCCATATAGGAATGTTGGTATAACTAGTATATTCTCACACATTCCCCTCTTTGCTTACATGGACAAAGTTGTTTGTCTCCACAGACTCCTAAGTGCACCCCTCACCCTTTTCCCCTCATCAATTCTATGATTCACTTCATCCTTCATGCACACATCTGCTGACAAGTACACTCCTAAATATCTGAATACCTCCTCCATACTCTCTCCCTCTAATTTGATATCCAATCTTTCAACACCTAATCTTTTTGTTATCCTCATGACCTTACTCTTTCCTATATTCACTTTTAATTTTCTTCTTTTACATACCCTACCAAATTCATGCACCAACCTCTGCAACTTATCTTCAGAATCTCCCAAAAGCACTGTGTCATCAGCAAAGAGCAACTGTGACAACTCCCATTTTGTGTTCGATTCTTTATCTTTTAACTCCACACCTCTTGCCAAGACCCTAGCATTCATTTCTCTCACAACCCCATCTATAAATATACTGAACAACCATGGTGACATCACACATCCTTGTCTAAGGCCTACTTTTACTGGGAAATAATCTCCCTCTCTCCTACATAATCTAACCTGAGCCTCACTATCCTCGTAAAAACTCTTCACTGCTTTCAGTAACCTACCTCGTACATCATACACCTGCAACATCTGCCACATTGCCCCCTCCCTATCCACCCTGTCATATGCCTTTTTCAAATCCATAAATGCCACAAAAACCTCTTTAGCCTTATCTAAATTCTGTTCACCTATATGTTTCACTGTAAACACGTGGTCTACACACCCCCTACCTATTCTAAAGCCTCCTTGTTCATCTGCTATCCTACTCTCTGTCTTACTCTTAATTCTTTCAATAATAACTCTACCATACACTTTACCACGTATACTCAGCAGGTCAGTATGTAGTAGGTTGGTAGACAGCAACCACCCAGGGAGGTACTACCATCCTGCCAAGTGAGTGTAAAATGAAAGCCTGTAATTGTTTTACATGCTGGTAGGATTGCTGGTGTCTTTTGTCTGTCTCATAAATATGCAAGATTACAGGTAAATCTTGCTACTTCTACTTACAAACTTAGGTCACACTAAACATACATGTACACGTTTATTTAAACACACTCACCTGAGTTTTCTTTGATTTTATCTTAATAGTTCTTGGTCTTATTACTTTTCCTTTTATATCCATGGGGAAGTGGAAGAAGAATCTTTCCTCCGTAAGCCATGCGTGTTGTAAAAGTCAACTAAAATGCCGGGAACAATGGGCTAGTAACCCCTTTTCTTGTAAAGATTACTAAAAAGAATAAGAAGAAAATTGTCAAAGTGGGAAGTCTGAATGTGCGTGGATGTTGTGCAAATGATAAGAAAAGAGATGATTGTGGATGTTATGAATGAGAAGAAGCTGGATGTCCTGGCTTTAAGTGAAACAAAACTGAAGAGGGTGGGAGAGTTTCAGTGGGGAGGAATAAATGGGATTAGGTCAGGGGTTTCAAATAGTTAGAGCTAAAGAAGGAGTAGCAATAATGTTGAAGGATAAGCTATGGCAGGAAAAGAGGGACTATAAATGTATTAATTCAAGGATTATGTGGAGTAAAATAAAGATTAGATGTGAAAAGTGGGTTATAGTAAGCATATATGCACCTGGAGAAGAGAGAAGTGTAGAGGAGAGAGAGAGATTTTAGGAAATGTTGAGTGAATGCGTGGGGAGTTTTGAACCAAGTGTGAGAGTACTTGTGGGTGGGGATTTCAATGCTAAAGTGGGTAAAAATATTATGGAGGGAGGAGTAGGTAAATTTGGGGTGCCAGGGGTAAAAGTAAATGGGGAGCCTTTAATTGAGCTATGTGTAGAAAGAGATTTGGTAATAAGTAATACATATTTTATGAAAAAGAGGATGGATAAATATATTCAAGGTATGATGTAGCACGCAATGAAAGTACATGTAGTTTCTTAGATTATGTATTGGTGGATAAAAGGTTGATGGGTAGGCTCCAGGATGTACATGTTTATAGAGGGGCAACTGATATATCGGATCATTATTTAGTTGTAGCTACAGTAAGAGGTAGATGGGACAAGAGGAAGGTGGCAACAACAAGTAAAAGGGAGGTGAAAGTGTATAAACTAATGGAGGAGGAAGTTCGGGTGAGATATAAGCGACTATTGGCAGAAAGGTGGGCTAGTGCAAAGATGAGTAGTGGGGGGAGGGGTTGAAGAGGGTTGGAATAGTTTTAAAAATGCAGTATTAGAATGTGGGGCAGAAGTTTTTGGTTATAGGAGAGTGGGGGCAGGAGGAAAGAGGAGTGATTGGTGGAATGATGAAGTAAAGGGTGTGATAAAAGAGAAAAAGGTAGCTTATGAGAGGTTTTTACAAAGCAGAAGTGTTATAAGAAGAGCAGAGTATATGGAGAATAAAAGAAAGGTGAAGAGAGTGGTGAGAGAGTACAAAAGGAGAGCAGATGATAGAGTGGGAGAGGCACTGTCAAGAAATTTTAATGAAAATAAGAAAAATTTTTGGAGTGAGTTAAACAAGTTAAGAAAGCCTAGAGAACATATGGATTTGTCAGTTAAAAACAGAGTAGGGGAGTTAGTACATGGGGAGATGGAGGTATTAAGTAGATGGCGAGAATATTTTGAGGAACTTTTAAATGTTGAGGAAGAAAGGGAAGCAGTAATTTCATGCACTGGCCAGGGAGGTATACTATCTTTTAGGAGTGAAGAAGAGCAGAATGTAAGTGTGGGGGAGGTACGTGAGGCATTATGTAGAATGAAAGGGGGTAAAGCAGCTGGAACTGATGAGATCATGACAGAATTGTTAAAAGCAGGGGGGGATAGTGTTGGAGTGGTTGGTACTTTTGTTTAATGTATGAAAGAGGGGAAGGTACCTAGGGATTGGCAGAGAGCATGTATAGTCCCTTTATATAAAGGGAAGGGGGACAAAAGAGATTGTAAAAATTATAGAGGAATAAGTTTACTGAGTATCCCAGGAAAACTGTACGGTAGGGATATAATTGAAAGAATTAGAGGTAAGACAGAATGTAGGATTGCAGATGAGCAAGTAGGTTTCAGAGTGGGTAGGGGATGTGTAGATCAAGTGTTTACATTGAAGCATATATGTGAACAGTATTTAGATAAAGGTAGGGAAGTTTTTATTGCATTTATGGATTTAGAAAAGGCATATGATAGAGTGGATAGAGGAGCAATGTGGCAGATGTTGCAAGTATATGGAATAGGTGGTAAGTTATTAAATGCTGTAAAGAGTTTTTATGAGGATAGTGAGGCTCAGGTTAGGGTGTGTGAAGAGAGGGAGACTACTTCCCGGTAAAAGTAGGTCTTAGACAGGGATGTGTAATGTCATCATGGTTGTTTAATATATTTACAGATGGGATTGTAAAAGAAGTAAATGCTACGGTGTTCAGGAGAGGGGTGGAATTAAATTATGGGGAATCAAATACAAAATGGGAATTAACACAATTACTTTTTGCTGATGATACTGTGCTTATGGAAGATTCTAAAGAAAAATTGCAAAGGTTAGTGGATGAGTTTGGGAGTGTGTGTAAAGGTAGAAAGTTGAAAGTGAAGATAGAAAAGAGTAAGGTGATGAGGGTATCAAATGATTTAGATAAAGAAAAATTGGATATCAAATTGGGGAGGAGGAGTATGGAAGAAGTGAATGTTTTCAGATACTTGGGAGTTGACGTGTCGGCGGATGGATTTATGAAGGATGAGGTTAATCATAGAATTGATGAGGGAAAAAAGGTGAGTGGTGCATTGAGGTATATGTGGAGTCAAAAAACGTAATCTATGGAGGCAAAGAAGGGAATGTATGAAAGTACAGTGGACCCTCGACCAACGATATTATTCCGTTCCTGAGAGCTCAATGTTAGTTGAAATTATCGTTAGTCGAGTTAATTTTCCCCATAAGAAATAATGGAAATCCAATTAATCCGTTCCAGACAGCCAAAAGTATTAATTTTTTTTTTTTTCATGAAATATACATTTCCCTACAAAGAAAACAATAAGATATGCATAATAACTACACAAATAAATGTTAAAATGACATTTACTTTTATTGAAGAGTATTGATGAGTGATGAGACATTGTTTTTCTTGAACACACTGGGATTTTCAGAATGCTACACGAGTAAAGGCTTCACTTTGCAATCCCCACTAGCATTACAACAAAACATGAGAGTTAGCCTGTCTTTCACAGGCTTGTGTCCTGGGAGTGCCTTTTTCTTCTGAGTAATGTGGGTCCTGTTTATCATTCCCTTCCAGAACAGGCCTGTTTCGTCACAATTGAACACTTGTTGGGATTGGAATTTTTCAGCTTCACCATGCCTTATCACACTGTGTATGCCACTACAATTCTTAAATCTCTCAAGCCAACCTTTGCTGGCCTTAAATTCACCAATATGAGCACTAGTTCCAGGCATTTTTTCCTGTTCACCTGGGTGTTAGTCAACTGTTGTGGGTCACATCCTGGGGGACAAGATTAAGGACCCCAATGGAAATAAGTTAGATAGTCCTAAGTGATGCACTGACTTTCTTGGGTTATCCTGGGTGGCTAACCCTCTGGGGTTAATCGTTTCTCAGTAATTGTTTCACGTTAAGCCACACCAACAACACACACTCCACATCTTCGAGTAATACAGCTGATGGTGGTGCAGCAACAGCAACAGCTGACTGTGGTGCAGCAACAGATGACCATGGTGCAGCAGCAGCTGTGGTGCAGCAGCAGGTAACTGTGGTGCAGCAGCAGCTGACTGTGGTGCAGCAGCAGGTAACTGTGGTGCAGCAGCAGCTGACTGTGGTGCAGCAACAGCTGACTGTAGTGCAGCAACAGCTGACTGATCCAGCAACAGCTGACTGGTCCAGCAACAGGTGACCATGGTGCAGCAACAGCTGACTGATCCAGCAACAGCTGACTGGTCCAGCAACAGCTAACCGTGGTGCAGCAACAGCTGACTGATCCAGCAACAGCTGACTGGTCCAGCAACAGCTGACCATGGTGCAGCAACAGCTGACTAGTCCAGCAACAGCTGACCGTGGTGCAGCAGCACCTGACTGTGGTACGATAGTATTTCTCACCCTTTTTACCACAGGGTTGGCACTAGAAGCTTTCTTGGGGCCCATGGTGACTTATTTTGCAGGTACAATCACTTAAAACTCTGTGATAATATGAAATGTTCCAATTGAATGTTTGGATGTGCCCACGATGGCTGGCTGCTTGTAAACACTGGCACCCACGGAACAAGTGAGTCGCGCTCAGGCCGCAAGTGGACGCATCTCAAATGGAACGAATCGTGTTCGTCAAGTTTTTTAGCGCTAGTCGAGGCAAAATTTTTGCATTAAAATATATCGCTAGTCGGATTTAACGTTAGGTGATGCCATCGTTGGTCGAGGCTCCACTTTATAGTAGTACCAACACTCGTATATGGGTGTGAAGCTTGGGTTGTGAATGCAGCAGCGAGGAGGCGGTTGGAGGAAGTGGAGATGTCCTGTCTAAGGGCAATGTGCGGTGTAAATATTATGCAGAAAATTCAGAGTGTGGAAATTAGGTGTGGAGTTAATAAAAGTATTGGTCAGAAGGCTGAAGAGGGGTTGTTGAGGTGATTTGGTCATTTAGAGAGAATGGATCAAAGTAGAATGACATGGAGAACATTTAAATCTGTAGGAGAAGGAAGGCGGGGTAGGAGTCGTCCTTGAAAAGGTTGGAAGGAAGGGGTAAGGGAGGTTTTATGGGCGAGGGGTTTGGACTTCCAGCAGGCGTGCACGAGCGTGTTCAATAGGAGTGAATGGAGACGAATGGTATTGGGGACCTGACGATCTGTTGGAGTGTGAGCAGGGTAATATTTAGTGAAGGGATTCAGGGAAACTGGTTATTTTTATATAGCTGGACTTGAGTCCTGGAAATGGGAGGTACAATGCCTACACTCTAAAGGAGGGGTTTAGGGATACGTATTGGCAGTTTGGAGGGATATGATGTGTATCTTTATACGCATATGCTTCTAAACTATTGTGTTCTGGGCGCCTCTGCAAAAACAGTGATTGTGTGTGAGTGAGGTGAAGGTGTTGAATGATAATGGGAGTATTTTCTTTTTGGGGATTTTCTTTCTTTTTGGGCCACCCTGCCTCGGTAGGAGACGGCCGACTTGTTGAAAAAAAGAAAAATAGCAGACTTATTCCCCTATAATTTTTGCACTCTCTTTTATCCCCTTTGCCTTTATACAAAGGAACTATGCATGCTCTGCCAATTCCTAGGTACTTTACCCTCTTCCATACATTTTTTAAATAATAGCACCAACCACTCCAAAACTATATCCCCACCTGCTTTCAATATTTCTATCTTTATCCCATCAATCCCAGCTGCCTTACCTCTTTTCATTCTTCCCACTGCCTCAGGAACTTCCCCCCACACTCACAACTGGCTCTTCCTCACTCCTACAAGATGTTATTCCTCCTTGCCCTATTCATGAAATCACAGCTTCCCTATCTTCATCAACATTTAACAATTCCTCAAAATATTCCCTCCATCTTCCTGATACCTCTAACCCTCCATTTAATAACTCTCCTATTTTTAACTTTCAAATTCATTTGTTCCCTAGGCATCACTTCTACTTTGTAAAAACCTCTCATATGCTAACTTTTTCTTCCTTGCTACTCTCTTTACATCATTGTTCCACCAATCGCTCTTCTTCCCTCCCGCACCCACTTTCCTGTACCCAAAAACTTCTGCTGAACACTCGAACACTACATTTTTAAACCTACCTCATACATCTTCAACCCCATTGCCTATACAGTGGACCATCGCCTGACGAACGCATCACATAATGTTAAATCCGCCTAATGAATCATTCGAGTGTAAAAATTTTGGCCTGCGTAACAATAAAAAACTTGCCCAATGTGATTCGTCCAGGATGCATCCCATGTGTGGCCTGAGCGTGGCTCAGCTGCCCCATGGGTGCCAGTGTTTACAAGCCAGCCAGTGCGGTCACATCTACGCATACATTCGGTACATTTCACATTATCCCAGTGTTTTAGTGCTTGTAACTGCAAAATAAGTCTCCATGGGCCCCAAGAAACTTCTAGTGCCAACCCTGTGGTAAAAAGGGTGAGAATTAGCATGGAAATTAAGAAAGAGATAATTGCAAAGTACGAAAGTGGTGTGCATGTCTCAGAGCTGGCCAGGTTGTATACCAAACCCCAATCAACCGTCACTACTATCTTGGCCAACAAAATGGCAATCAAGGAAGCTGTTCTTGCAAAAGGTGCAAGTTTGTTTTCGAAACAGAGATTGCAAGTACTCAAACATGTTGAGAGACTGTTATTGGTGTGGATAAACGTAAAGCAGATAGCATGAAATAGCATCTCTCAAGCGATCACATGTGAAAAGGCTAGAAAGTTGCATGACGATTTAATTAAAAAAATGCCAGTAACTAGTGGTGATGTGAGTGAATTTAAGGCCAGCAAAGGTTGGTTTGAGAGATTTAAGAACCGTAGTGGCATACATAGTGTGATAAGGCATGGTGAGGCTGCCAGTTTGGACCAAAAAGTGGCTGAAAAATATGTGCAGGAATTCAAGGAGTACATAGAGGCTGAAGAATTGAAACCCCAACAAGTGTTTAATTGTGACGAAACAGGCCTGTTTTGGAAGAAAATGCCAAACAGGACCTACATTACTCAGGAGGAAAAGGCACTCCCAGGACATAAGCCTATGAAAAACAGGCTTATTTATTTATTTATTTATTTATTTATTACAATTTGTGCACACATACAGAGGTACAAAAAAAAATACAGATAAGAGCAGCATGCCAAAGCCACTTATACTATGCATAGCATTACGGGCTGGCTTAAAATTAACTTAAGATTAACTAAGCAATGATGAAATCAGTGATAAAACATTGATGTAAACAGATTACTATAAAGTACAAGTGAGTATTACAAAGACAGGTCATATGGTTGCATGTATTATTGTACATTCAGTCGTATGGAGAATTCTGTTAGGTAGTTTATTTAAAAAAATATTAAAGTTAGATTGGGTTTTAGGTTTAACATTTATGTGATATAATTGTGAGAAACATTTAAGATATACAATTTATAAGGTTGAGTTATTCAGTATTTATTTGGTTTTGGGTGAGTAAGTGATCTTTGAGAAGAGACTTGAATTTATAAACAGGTAGTGTTTCTTTTATATTTACAGGTAATGAATTCCAGATTTTAGGGCCTTTTATGTGCATTGAGTTTTTGCATAGTGTGAGATGGACACGAGGAACATCAAAGAGTGATCTGTGCCTTGTGTTATGGTCATGTGTTCTGTTGAGGTTGGCAAGGAGATGTTTGAGGGGAGGGTTAATATCAGAGTTAAGTGTTCTATGTATGTAATAGGTGCAGTAATAAGTATGGATGTTTTGTATGGTGAGTAGGTTTAGTGTATTGAATATTGGTGGAGTGTGCTGCCTGTAGTGAGAATTTGTTATCATTCTAACTGCAGCCTTTTGTTGGGTAATTAGTGGTCTGAGATGGTTAATTGTTGTTGAGCCCCATGCACAAATTCCATAGGTGAGATAGGGGTAAATAAGTGAGTGATATAGGGCCAGGAGGGCTGACTGTGGAGCATAGTACCGTATCTTCGATAGTATGCCTACAGTCTTGGAAATTTTTTTAGAAATTTGTTGTATATGTGTATGAAATTTGAGTCTATTATCAACGTGGATTCCTAAGAATTTTCCCTCTGTTAGCTTTGTGATAGGTGATCCGTTTATCATTATGTTAAGAGGGACATCTGTAGCTCTGTTACCAAACTGAATGAAGTAGGTTTTGTCAATGTTTAGTGTAAGTTTGTTAGTCCTCATCCAGGTAGATATTTTCTGTAATTCGGTATTTACAGTATTGGCTAGCGTGACTGGGCTCGGGTGGGAGAAGACGTATGTAGTGTCATCTGCAAATAGTGTGGGTTTGAGTAATTGCGAAGCATTTGGTAGGTCATTTATGTATAGGAGAAAGAGAAGAGGGCCAAGGACACTTCCCTGTGGGACACCAACTGTAATTGGTTGTGCAGAAGAGTTTGCCCCATTTGCATACACATATTGGCTTCTGTTGCTGAGGTATGACTTGAGGTAGTTGAGGGAGTGCCCTTTTATACCATAGTGTGACAATTTTACGTGGAGCAAGTCATGGTCAACTGTATCAAAAACTTTACGTAAGTCAATGAAGATCCCCAGTGGGACTTCTTTTTTCTCTATTGCAGTGTATATATGTTCTAGCATGTGTACAATAGCATCATTAGTATTTTTATTAGGCCTGAATCCAAATTGGCAGGGGTTGAGTATGTTTTGGGAGATAAGGTAGGAGTAGATTCGTTTATGAATTAATTTTTCGAAGATTTTTGAGAGAGGGTGTAAGTTGGATATTGGCCTATAGTTATTCAACTCTGTTTGGTCTCCTCCTTTGTGGATCGGGGTGACCCTTGCTATTTTGAGTACTGTAGGGAAGGTGGAGGATTCAATGGATTTGTTAAAGAGTGTTGCAATGATTGGTGATAGTACTTGTGACATTTTTTTGTATATAAAGGGTGGTAAGGTATTTAAATCTCCTGCCTTGTTTTTTAGTGCGTTGATAATAAGGGAGACTTCGTATGGGTTAGTCGGAGCTAGGAACAGTGTGTTTGGGTAGTTGCCGGTGAGGTAGTCATTTGGTGGGGTATCTGAGCTTGGGATTTTATTGGCAAGGTTTTGTCCTATAGTGGAGAAGAAATCATTGAGTCTGTTTGCTGTTTCTGTTGGTGGGAGTTGAGGTTCATCTGATTTTGCTAATTTTATTTCGCTATTTCGTGATATCTTTTTTGTTCCCAGAATTTCTGATAGGGTTTTCCAGGTCTTTTTTATATCACCTCGTAAGTTGGATAATCTGTTCTCATAATACAATTTTTTTGCCCTTCTTATCAGGCTGGTTAGGATTGACGAGTAACGTTTTGTTTGGTCTCTGGTTATGTGACCCATTCTGTACTGTTTTTCATATTGGTGTTTTTTATTTATGGATTTGAGAATGCTGGGTGTTAGCCAGGGACTGTTCAGTCTCTTAGCTGTCATCTGTTTAGTTTTTTTAGGGCAGTGCTTATTATAGAGGTATTGGGTCTTTTTTAGAAAATTATTAATACATTCGTCAATATCTGTATAGATTTCTAGCTCAGTGTGCCAGTCAATGTTTGCTACTGCTGTTGTGAAGTTATTAATGGCTGCCTCATTGTGAAGTCTGAAGGTGACTTTAGTAGTGTCTTGGGGTAGTTTACCAAGAGTTGTTATGAGGAAAGTAGGGTAGTGGTCTGTGGTATTATCTGTAATTATGCCTGATTTTAAAGGGGATATGGTGTTGGTCCAGATGTGGTCAAGTAGGGAAACACTAGTCTCTGTAACTCTTGTAGGTTTTGTTACTGTTGGTAGCAACATACAGTTACTCATTGTGTTTGTGAATTCAGTAACGTGTGGATCCTGGTCTTGCAGGAGATTTATATTGAAGTCACCTGAGAGTAGTAAGTGATCTTTGTTCATGCGTGCATCAGTTATCATACTTCCTAGGTTTTGACTAAATTGGCTAATGTTTGACTGTGGAACTCTGTAGATGTTTATCAATGTGAGAGGTTTTTGTAGGTATTTGGATTTGAATTTAGCTATTATATATTCCCCATGTTCATCCCTTGTGCAAGTATTAGTGATACATTCTAGTTGGTCTGAGTAGTATATGGCTGTGCCACCCCCTTGTTGGTCTGGCCTACAGTTGTGTATGGCTGTGTAACCAGGAATGGCATAGACATCTGTAGTATCAGGCTTTAGCCAGGTTTCAGTTAGTGTAATGAATGACATATTGGCATGTAAGGAATTTAGTAATGCTATGAGGTCATCGTAATGCTTGCTTAAAGATCTGATATTGGAGTTAAAGATAGTTATGTTGTTATTGGCACTGAGAAGTGCCTTTGATTGTTCTGCAGTGTAGTAATTACAGTAACTGTTTGGTTCATTTAAGTCATTATATAAGAGGTTGGTATCAGGATCAATGCTTGTAATCATAAGATTTGTAGTGAATCTCTAGTTAGAAATAAGTATAAAACAAAGTAAATAGTCTTAAGCTAAAAAATAGCACCTGAACTATTTAACAAATGTAAAATAATGAGCTAAGGTATTTTTTTTTTTTTTTTTTTTTTTTTTTTTTTAAGCTAAAATAAAGGAGACAATATAAAAGGGACTAATACAAATAAAGTGATGATCAAATAATGTAGGTAGTACTGTAAAGGTAATTCTTTAAAGTTAGAATTATAGTATAAAATTATAATATAAAAGGGACTAAAATAAGTTGTGGTGAACTATAAAGTGGTAATCAAATAAATGAGCTTTGGAATGTAATGGCAAAATTGTGAACTAATTCTACTTTAGCACCTGAGAATAGCACCTTGATTATTTTAACAATTGTGAATATATAAACTAGGGTAGTTATATAAGCTAAAATAAAGGAGAAAATATATGAGGGACTAAAATTAAGTAATGGGAAACAAAGTTGAATGTACAGATGGTCACTATGAAATAATATTGGTTTAGGAGTAAGATCTGATTTGTAATATTAAATAATTGAGCAGTTTATTGCACAATAAAAAGTAAAAAAAATGAGGTAGTTGGTACTAGCTAGCAAAAGATAGTTTTGGTACTTGCAAAAAAGTAATTGGAATATATACTAATTGTATACACAATGAAAAGTGACTAAAAAACAAGTAGTGATAAACAAAATTAAATGGACAGGTAAGAATAATGAATATTATTAATTTGGAGTAAGATTTGACTTGTAATTTAAAATTATGAACAATTAATAGCAGTAAGAAAGAAGTATAGAGTATTGGAGGTAGTTGGCATTAGCTAGTGATGAAAAATAATAAAAATAATAATGCACAATATAATAGTAACGTACACTATATGCACCACACGTATATATGTATTAAGGGCACTTATCTAATCTGTTACAGAAATGTCAGCTTTTCTAAGGAAGGTAGAGAAATCATGTTCGTTTGAGATGGTATATTGTTGTCCTGTTGATGTTTTCCTTACTAGTATTTTCCCATCTCGCGTGAAACACTGATGTATTTTGTTTTCCTGTTTAAGTTTTCTCAGCCTGAACAGAAGGTTTTGACGTTTTTTTGTTAGACACTCATTTATGTACACTCCATTTTTCATTGTAATTGCTGATTTAATTAGGTCCTTTCTTTTATCGTATGAATGAAGTCGGATCATTATACTGTGTTTACTTCCTGGTTTTCCTAACAAACGTGTTTCTTTGATTTCATTGTTTTGCACGATGACTTGTACGTGGTTCTGTATTATCCTGATAGCAGTTTCTTTGCACTGTGCTTGTGTTATGTCACTAGGAATGTGTGGACTGTTAATTATAACTGCATCAGACAACTTATCTTGTTCAGTTTTGTCGTCTTGGAAATCAAGGTATTCATTTAGTGGAGTGTGCATGTTCTGATTCCAGTCCTTGATTGCTTCTTCAACCTTCATATTTATTGTTGTTATTTGCTCAGTGTGACTGGCTATAGCTGCTTTTAGAGTATTTTCTGTGTCAACACTTCCCGATGTAATCTTCTCTTCAAGGTTTTGGATCTTGTTCTCGAGGTTGGTTATCTTGGATTCTCGTCGCTCGAGAGTTGCTTTGATATCTTTGATTTCATTTTCTAGAGCAACGATGTAGTCCTTGATATTGTCAGGAATAATCATACCTGAGTTATCATGGGTGAATCCTTTGAAGGGAGTGGAGTTGGAGGGAGAGTCAGCCATGTTTGTTGTTGTTGTTGTTGTTGTTGTTCCCTGGGTGGCGGTGGTGAGGGGGGTTGATGATACACTGGCGTCCTGCTGGGTAGACAAGTTGAGTTCTAGGGTCCTTGCTGTTATTCTTTTATTACTGATGTTGTTTCTTCTGCGATATCCTTTCATAGTATCACTGAAGTAGATACTGTGTAGCAATGGAGGAGAAGGCTTGTTTTCTCGGAGCTTGGGTTAAGTGATTGTCTGGCAGCGGAGGCAGTGTTTGGGTTAGCAGGGCTGTCTTCCTTAGATCTTCTAATTTTGTCAAGATTTGGGTTACATTCTTAGTATTCTTGGGTCATGTTGTGGTCTACGTGGGTTCATGTAGTTGATCTTTCACTTAGGCCATCACAAGTTTTGATGAGCGATGTTTTTTTTTGAGAAAGAAGAGCTGGTAGGATACCGTTGCTGCCGCTGCCGCCGCGTCAGATTTACACTTTTATGTTTTAATGCTAGTGGTGATTGCAAAGTGAAACCTTTATTGGTGTATCACTCTGAAACTCCCAGAATGTTCAGGCAAAACAATGTCCTCAAGGCTAATTTGTGAGTGATGTGGAGGGCAAACAGTAAGGCATGGGTCACTAGGGACTTTCTCTATAACTGGTTTCACCATGAGTTTGCCCCCACTGTAAAAAATTATCTCCTGGAAAATAAATTGGACCTTAAGTGCCTCCTGGTATTAGACAGTGCTCCTGGTCATCCTTCAGACTTGGCAGAGCGAATTTCTGGGAACATGAGCTTCATCAAGGCCAAGTTTTTGCCTCCTAATACTACTATTCTGCAGCCCATGGACCAGCAGGTCATTTCAAACTTCAAAAAACTCTTCACAAAAGCTGTTTCAAAAGTGCTTTGAAGTGACCTCAGACACTCGATTGACCCTAAGAGAGTTTTGGAAAGATCACTTTAGTATCCTCAGTTGTGTAAACCTTGGGAGGGAGTGACTAAGAGGACCTTGAACTCTGCTTGGAGAAAATTGTGGCCAGAATGTGTAGAAGAGAGGGATTTTGAAAGGTTTGGGACTAACCCTGAGAAGCCTATGCCAGTTGTGGATTCTATTGTGGCATTGGGGAATTCCTTGGGGTTGGAGGTTAGTGGGGAGGATGTGTAAGAGTTGGTGGAGGCCAACGATGAAGAACTAACCACTGATGAGCTGCAAGAGCATCTGCAACAGCAAGAGGACACACCTGAGGAAACTGCTTCAGAGGAGGGGAGAGAGAAATTTAAGAAGTTGCCTAATTCAAAGATTAAGGAAATGTATGCAAACCTTTATGGATGAAAATCACCCTGACACAGCTATTGCAAGCCGTGTTGGCAACCTGTACAATGACAATGTTGTGGCCCATTTTAGGAAAATCTTAAAGGAATGCGAGGTACAGAGCTCTATGGACAGATTGGTTGTGCGACAGAGGTCCAGTGACTGTCAAGCTGGTCCTAGTGGCATTAAAAGATGAATGGAAGTAACCCCAGAAAAGGACTTGCTACCTCAAGTCCTCATGGAAGGGGAGTCCCCTTACAAACAATAGCAACTTCCACCATCTCCTCTCCTCCCATCCCATCAGTCATCACCAGATCTTCAATAAAGGTAAGTGTCATGTATTCTTTATTTAGTACAGTAGTAATTGTGCATATCTTCTGTTTGTGTGTAGGAAAATGTATATTTCACATGGTAATTTTTTTTTTTCATACTTTGGGGTGTCAGGAATGGATTAATTTGATTTTCATTTTTCTTTTGGGGAAAATTAATTCGGCTAACGATAATTTCATCAAATGCTGAGTTTTCAGGAACAGATTAATATAGTTAGCTGAGGGTCCACTGTACTCTCACTAACCCATCTATTCTCCAATAGTTGTTTTTATCCTACCCTAACTGCCTCCTCTTTTAGTTTATGCACCTTCACCTCTCTCTTGTTGCTTCTATTTTCCTTGTATCCCATCTACCTTTTACTCTCACTGTAGCTACAACTAAAAAGTGATCTGATATATCTGTGGCCCCTCTATAAACATGTACCTCCTGAAGTCTACTCAATAGTCTTTTATCTACCAATACATAGTCCAACAAACTACTGTCATTTTGCCCTACATCATATCTTGTATATTTATTTATCCTCTTTTTCTTGAAATATGTATTACCTATGACTAAACCCCCTTTCTATACAAAGTTCAATCAAAGGTCCCCCATTATCATTTACACCTGGCACCCCAAACTTACCTACCACACCGTCTCTAAATTGTTTCTCCTACTTTAGCATTTAGGTCCCCTACCACAATTACTCTCTCACTTGGTTCGAAGGTTCCTATACATTCGCTTAACATCTCCCAAAATCTCTCTCTCTTCTCTACACTCCTCTCTTCTCTTGGTGCATAAACACTATGACCCACTTTTCACATCCGACCCTTATTTTAATCCACGTAATCCTTGAATTTACATATTTGTATTCCTTCTCCTTCCTTAGCTCTAACTCTCTCAGATACTCCTGACTTAATCTCATTTATTTCTCCCCACTGAAACTCACCTACCCCCTTCAACTTTGTTTTGCTTAGGGCCAGAGAGTAGTAAGAGAGAAAAAGTTAGCATATGAGAGGTTTTTACAAAATAGAAGTGATGCAAGGAGGAAGAAGTATATGGAGAGAAAAAGAAAGGTTAAGGGAGTGGTGAAGTAATGTAAAATGAGAGCAAAAGAGAGAGTGGGTGAGATGTTATCAACATTTTGTTGAAAAATAAGAAAAAGTTTTGGAGTGAGAGTAATAAGTTGAGAAAGCTTAAGGAGCAAATGGATTTGTTAGTTAAAAATAGGAGAGGAGCATTATTAAATGGAGAGTTAGAGGTATTGGAAAGATGGAGGGAATATTTTGAGGAATTGTTAAATGTTGATGAAGATAGGGAAGGTTTGATTTTGTGTATAGGGCAAGGAGAAATAACATCTTTTAGGAGCGAGAAAGAACCAGCTGTGAATGTGGGGGAAGTTTGTGAGGCAGTGGGTAGAATGAAAGGGGGTAAAGCAGCTGGGATTGATGGGATAAAGATAGAAATGTTAAGAGCAGGTGGGGATATAGTTTTGGAGTGGTTAGTTAAATAAATGTATGGAAGAGGGTAAAGTACCTATGGATTGGCCGAGTGCATGCATAGTTACTTTGTATAAAGGCAAAGGGGACAAACGAGGGTGTAAAAATTATAGGGGAATAAGTCTGTTGAGCATACCAGGTAAAGTGTAGAGTTATTATTGAAAGAATTAAGAGTAAGACAGAAAGTAGGATAGCAGACGAACGAGGAGGCTTTAGGAAGGGTAGGGGGGGTGTAGACCAAGCATTTGCAGTAAAGCATATACGTGAACAGTATTTAGAAAAGAGTAAAGAGGATTTTGTGGCATTTATGGATTTGGAAAAGGCATATGATAGGGTGGACAGGGGGCAATGTGGCAGATATTGCAAATGTATGGAATAGGAGGTAGGTTATTGAAAGCAGTGAAGAGTCTTTATGAGGATAGTGAGGCTCAGGTTAGAGTTTGTAAGTGAAAGGGAGATTATTTCCCAGTAAAAGTAGGCCGCCTTAGACAAGGATGTGTGATGTCACCACGGTTGTTCAACATATTTATAGATGGAGTTGTAAGAGAAGTGAATGCTCGGGTGTTGGCAAGGGGTGTGGGGTTAAAAGATAAAGAATCTGTCTTAAAGTGGGAGTTGTCACAGTTGCTCTTTGCTGATGACACTGTGCTTTTGGGAGATTCTGAAGAGAAGTTGCAGAGTTTGCATGATGAGTTTTGTAGGATATGTAAAAGAAGGAAATTAAAAGTGAGTATAGGAAAGAGTAAGGTGATGAGGATAAAAAAAATTAGGTAACAAGACGATATCAGATTGGAGGGAGAGAGTATGAACGCGGTGAATATATTTAGATATTTGGGAGTGGATGTGTCAGCAGATGGGTGTATGAAAGATTAGGTGAATCGTAGAATTGATGAGGGGGAAAAAGGTGAGTGGTGCACCGAGGAGTTTGTGGAGACAATTAACTTTATCCATGAAAGCAAAGAGGGGAATGTATGAGAGTATAGTTGTACCAGCGCTCTTGCATGGGTGTAAGGCATGGGTTGTGAATGTCGCAACAAGGAGAAGGCTGGAGCCAGTGATGTCATGTCTGAGGACAATGTGTGGTGTGAATATTATGCAGAGAATCCATAGTTTGGAGATTAGGAGGTGTGGGATCACCAAAACTATTATCCAGAGGGCTGAGGAGGGGGTATTGAGATGGTTTGAACATGTAGATAGGGTGGAACAAAATAGAATGACTTCAAAAGTGTATAAAGCTGAAGTGGAGGGAAGGCGGGGTAGGGATCGGCCTAGGAAAAGTTCGAGGGTGGGGGTGAAAGAGGTTTTGTGTGCAAGGGGCTTTGACTTCCAGCACGCATGTGTGAGCGTGTTAGAAGCAAATGGAGACACATGGCTTTTAGGATTTGATGTGCTGTTGGAGTGTAAGCAAGGTAACATTTATGAAGGGATTCAGGGAATATAACTGTAGCATAAGTATACCTCTGGCAAGACAGTGATGGAGTGAATGATGAAAGTTTTTCTTTTCAGGCCACCCTGCCCTGGTGGGAAACGGTTAATGTGTTACAAAGAAAAAGATATTTTACAGAATATTTAGTGTGTACACCTACCATCCGACTTACAGTCTGCTCGACTTACGACGACTCGACTTACGACCTTGTTTTTTATGCCAAATTTCTGGGAAATAAACAAGTGTTTGTGTTGTACACAGTGTTTATCCTAAACCTTACAGTATAAAATACAGTACTAACAGCATAAAAAGTAAAGTAAAACATGCAATACCAAAATAAAACAATAAAATAAAGTCATTACAAAAAGTTATTTTGATATTCAGTAGTAAAGTGCGACTTACGACCACTTCGACTTACGACCAGTTTCTCGGAGCCGAACTCGGTCGTAAGGCGGATGGTAGGTGTATATCTGTGAAATCTTTTGATGAAAGTATTTTTTTTATATACTTACATAATTGTTAAAAAAATTATTTTTTTGTGAATATTTTTGTTTGGAACAGATTAATTGTATTTCCATTAATTCTTATGGGAGATATTAATTCGTTTATTGGCCATTTCAGTATTGGCTGACCTTCTGGAACGGATTACTGCCAATAACCGGGGGTCCACTGTATTTCTTATGGGAAAAATGAATTTGGAAATTGGGTTTAGTCACTCTCTGGAATAGATTAATTACGATAACCGGGGTTGACTTTATACGTAACCTGTATATTACTTTCAACTTGTCTCATTGTAATATTCCCATGTTGTAATTTGAGTCAATTTGCTGTTTACTATATATAAAAACAAAAGTACAACTTTAACAAACTACAGTGGTCCCTCATTTTTCGTAATTAATCCGTTCCTGGAGCCGTTACTATAAACGAAATTTACGATTTATGAATCAATTTTCCCCATAAGAAATAATGTAAATACAATTAATCAGTTCCTGACACCCAGAAGTATTAAAACAAAAAACATTTTTACATGAAATATACATGTAGTACATAAACAGTACAATGGGAAATGATGAATGAAACATTAACAGCATAACACTTACCTTTATTGGAGATTCTTCTTAGTGTATGGGAGACTGGAGGAGGAGAGAGAGTGGATTGTTTATAGTTTGGAAGGGGAATCCCCTTCCATCAACACCTAAGTACCAATTGCTTTTCTGGGGTTGCTTGTCCTCTCTGTTTCTTAACCCTTTGACTGTTTCAGGCCCCTCTCTGAAACTGTCATTCTATGTCGCTCAATTTTTGAAAAAAAAAAATTATTTTTTCTTATGAAATGATAGAGAATCTTTTCCCGATGGTAATGACACCAAAAGTTTGAAATTTGGTCGAAAACTCGTGGAATTATACTCCCGCGAAGTTAGCGGTCTCGGTGACATATGCGTATCGGCGATTTTGCCGACTTTGAGCCCTATTTTCAGCCAATTCCATTGTTCCAGTTGACCAAACTCATAGCTATTTCTTTTGAACTCCATTTTATCTATCAGCTGAGTACAAGAAACCTCCCATTTACTAATTTGGACTACCCAATATGGTGGTCAGAAATTGGCAATTTGGCCAATTTCACGCAAAATAAAAAAGATGCCAATTTCAAAATAGGGTCCAGAATAAACAAGGTAGACATTCGTGGCACTAAAATAACATATGCTCTGTTCATTAGTCACATCTCTAGGCCCCTCTTATATTATTATTGCTTTCTATTTTGATTTTTTATTCATACAAAAAAATACAAAATTTACTGTTATGCAGACGACTGCATTATTGTAAAAATGGTATAAATAATATCAGTGCACTAGTGAAAGAATATTAGACTCCCCAGTTGACGTGTATTGGACGTGTGGTGTGATTTATTTACTCTTGAACATTGGTAAAAATCGAACATTTCCGCTACTTTGAGCTCAGTTTCAAGGTCGTTTTCATCGTAAAAGTAATGAAAATCATCTCTATTTCTGTAGTATGTTTTCCATTTTATCACCTAAGACCATGAAAATGCGAATACAACGATAAATACTATACGAAATTACACCTCAAAGTCGGCGTTTTATTCCAAAAAAACGATCAGTTTTTTTTTTTCTCATTACGCAATGTGTGCTGCAGGATTTTTTTTATGTGGTGCACACTGACCACACACACCCATTCTCTCACATGTGGGCCTACCAGCTTTCTCCCACTTGATTTGAAGCCGCTAGAATTATTGAGTATATATACGTCAGAAACATTGGCTCGTAAGACGTATTTATACGTCGAAAACAGTCAAAGGGTTAATGCCACTAGGACCACCTTGAGAGTCAATGGAGTCCTGTCTTGCAAAATAACTGTGCAGAGAGCTCTGTTTCTGGCGTCTCTTTAACACTTCCCTAAAATGGCCCAAGACTTTGTCACTGTACATGTTGCCAATATGGCTTGCAACAACCTTGTTAGGGTGATGTTTCTCCATAAAGCTTTCCATCTTACCTCACATAGTAAAAAACTCTTTAATTTCTGAAGAAGGCACCTTCTTCCATCTCTCTTCCTCCTCCTCTGCAGCAAAATTCTGAGCTGCGATGTGTTGCTCTTCCTGCTGAAGCTCTTGCAGCTCCTCAGTGGTGAGCTCTTCGTTGTGGTCTTCCACCAATTCTTCCACATTCTCCAAACTCACATCGAACCCCATGGAACTCCCCAGTGCCACAATTGATTTTACAACAGACATAGGCTCATCAGGGTCAGTCCCAAACCCTTCAAAATCCCTCTTGTCGACACAATCTGGCCACAATTTTCTCCAGGCAGAGTTCAAAGTCCTGGTAGTCACTCCCTCCCAAGCCATACCTATAAGGGTTATGCAATGGAGGATGCTGAAGTGTTCTCTCCAAAATTCCCTTAGGGTCAAGTGAGTGTCTGTGGTCACAGTCAAGCACCTGTGAAACATTGCTTTTGTGTAGAGTTTTTTAAAGTTTGCAATGGCCTGCTGGTCCATGGGCTGGAGGAGAGGAGTGGTATTCGGGGGCAAGAACTTTACTGTGATGAACCCAAACTCCTCAAAAATTAGGTCATCCAAGTTTGGAGGATGAGCAGGTGCATTGTCCATTACTAGCAGGCACTTGAGATCCAATTTCTTTTCCAGGAGATACTCCTTCACACTAGGGCCAAACACTTCATTGAACCACTCGACGAAAATTTCCCTCGTGACCCATGCCTTACTATTAGATTTCCAAAACACACACAATTTACTCTTCATAACATTGTTTTTCCTGAACACTCTAGGATTTTCTGAATGGTACACTAGTAATGGCTTCACTTTGAAATCCCCACTAGCATTAGCACAGAACATTAGCATCAGCCTGTCTTTCATAGGCTTGTGTCCTGGCATTGCCTTTTCATCTAGTGTAATGAAGGTCCTCTTTGGCATTTTTTTCCAAAAGAGGCCTGTTTCGTCACAATTGAACACTTGTTCAGGTTTCAGTCCTTCAGCCTCTATGTACTCCTGGAATTCATGCACATATTTTTCAGCCGCCTTGTGGTCCGAACTGGCAGCCTCACCATGCCTTACCACACTGTGTATGCCAGTATGGTTCTTAAATCTCTCAAACCAGCCTTTGCTGGCCTTAAATTCACTCACATCACCACTATTTGCAGGCAATTTCTTTACCAAATCTTCATGCAACTGCCTAGCCTTTTCACAAATAATCGAAGTCATAAGAGTATCTCCTGCTAATTGTTTCTCATTTATCCACACCAATAATAACTTCTCAACCTCTTCCGGTACTGGTGATCTCATTTTTGTCAGCATAGGTACTCCCTTTGCAACAACAGCATCCTTGATTTCCTTTTTCTTGGCCACTATGGAACATAAGGTTGTGTAGGGTTTCTTATACATCCTGGACAGTTCGGCCACACTTGTACCATATTGTTCAATGATGGTTTTCTTAAATTCAATCGTATTTCTCACCTTCTTTACCACAGGCTTGGCACTAGGAGCTTTCTTTGGAGCCATGGTAGCTTATTTAGTACTTGCAAGCACTAAAATAAATGGAATATTATGAAATATTTCGCTGGAGCACGTGAGGGGACCTTTGCTCACTGGTAAACAATGCCAGACTGGCTGCCACCCTGGCTCACACTGTGGGTACGCGTCCTGGACGAACTACGACTCGCGAGTCAACCTATGAAAAGCGAGTCCATGTTTATATGAACATACCCCTATGATTGGCGAATTTTACGATTGCCGAGAACTACGAAGAGCGAGGGACCACTGTATTATTTATTTATCTAGTATTAAGTACAGTGGACCCCCGCATAGCGATATTAATCCGTGCAAGAGAGCTCATTGTTATTCGAAATTATCGTTATGCGAATGAATTTTCCCCATAAGAAATAATGGAAATCAAATTAATCTGTGCAAGACACCCCAAAGTATGAAAAAAAAAAAATTTTACCACATGAAATATTAATTTTAATACACACAAACTGAAAAAGGCATGCACAATTACATGACACTTTTATTGAAGATCTGGTGATGATTGATGGGATGGGAGGAGGAGAGAGTGTTAGTGTTTAGAAGGGGAATCCCCTTCCATTAAGACTTGAGGTGTCAAGTCCTTTTCTGGGGTTTCTTCCCTTCTTCTTTTAATGCCACTAGGACCAGCTTCAGAGTCATTGGACTTCTGTCGCACAACATATCTGTCCATAGTGGCCTGTACCTCTCGTTCCTTTATGACTTCCCTAAAGTGTTTCACAACATTGTCAGTGTAATAGTTACCAGCACGGCTTGCAATAGCTGTGTGAGGGTGATTTTCATCCATGAAGGTTTGCACTTCAAGCCACTTTGCACAGATTTCCTTAATCTTTGTAGTAGGCAATTTCTTCAATTTCTCTCTCCCCTCCTTCGAACCAGTTTCCTCAGGTCTGGCCTCTTGCTGTTGAAGTTGATCTATCAGCTCATCAGTGGTTAGTTCTTCATTGTCCTCCTCCACCAACTCTTCCACATCATCCCCACTAACCTCCAACCCCAAGGACTTTCCCAATGCCATAATGGATTCCTCAACTGGCATAGGATTCTCAGGGTTAGCCTCAAACCCTTCAAAATCCCTTTTGTCTACACATTCTGGCCACAGTTTCTTCCAAGCAGAGTTCAAGGTCTTCTTAGTCACTCCCTCCCAAGCCTTACCTATAAGGTTTACACAATTGAGGATATTAAAGTGCTCTCTCCAAAACTCTCTTAGAGTCAGTTGAGTTTCTGAGGTCACTACAAAGCACCTTTCAAACAGAGCTTTTGTGTACAGTTTTTTGAAGTTTGCAATAACCTGCTGGTCCATGGGCTGCAGGAGAGGAGTGGTATTAGGAGGCAAAAACTTCACCTTAATGAATTTCATGTCCCCATAAAGTCGCTCTGCCACGTCTGTAGGATGACCAGGGGCATTGTCTAACACCAGGAGGCACTTAAGTTCTAATTTCTTTTCAGTTAGGTAATCTTTCACATTGGGGGCAAATGCATGGTGTAACCAGTCATAGAAAAAGTCCCTAGTGACCCATGCCTTACTGTTTGCCCTCCACAGCACACACAAATTCTCCTTGAGGACATTATTTTGCCTGAACGGTCTGGGAGTTTCAGAGTGATACACTAATAAAGGCTTAACTTTGCAATCACCACTAGCATTGGAACACATCAACAGAGTAAGCCTGTCTTTCATAGGCTTATGTCCTGGGAGTGCCTTTTCCTCCTGAGTAATGTAGGTCCTGCTTGGCATTTTCTTCCAAAACAGGCCTGTTTCATCACAATTAAACACTTGTTCAGGTTTCAGTCCTTCATTGTCTATGTACTCCTTGAATTCCTGCACATATTTTTCAGCTGCTTTGTGGTCCGAACTGGCAGCCTCACCATGCCTTATCACACTATGTATGCCACTACGCTTCTTAAATCTCTCAAACCAACCTTTGCTGGCCTTAAATTCACTCATATCATCACTAGTTGCAGGCATTTTTTTAATTAAATCCTCATGCAACTTCCTAGCCTTTTCGCTTATGATCACTTGAAAGACGCTATCTCCTGCTAGCTGTTTTTCATTTATCCACACCAATAAGAGTCTCTCAACATCTTCCATCACTTGCGATCTGTTTCGAAAACACAGTTAAACCTTTGGCAAGAACAGCTTCCTTGATTGCCTTTCTGTTGCCCACAATAGTAGCAATGGTTGATTGGGGTTTATTGTACAACCTGGCCAGCTCAGAGACACGCACTCCACTTTCATACTTATCAATGATCTCTTTCTTCATCTCTATAGTAATTCTCACCCTTATTGCTGTAGGGTTGGCACTAGAAGCTTTCTTGGGGCCCATGGTCACTTATTTTGCAGATAAAATCACCAAAAACACTGTAATAATACGAAATGTTCCGATTGTATGCTTGGATGTTACCGCGGAGGCTGGCTGGTAAACAATGCCACCGGTGGAACATGTGAGGCTGGCTAAGGGCGCACATTGGACGCGTCTCGGATGAACAGCATTGAGCGGGTTTTTTAGCGGTATGCGAGGCAAAATCTGAGCGATAAAAGGTAGCGGTATGCGGATTTAACGTTATGTGATGCCAACGGTATACAGGGGTCCACTGTATAGTGGTACCTCGAGTTTCGAACAGCTCCAAACTCGAACAATTGTGTAAGTGTATTTTTGTAAGTTCTTTTATAAGTGTATTTTTTGGGGTCTGAAATGGACTAATCTAATTTACATTATTCCTTATGGGAACAAATTCGTTCAGTACCGGCACTAACAGTCTTCTGGAACGAATTAAGTTTGTAACTCAAGGTACCACTGTAGTCTGTAAACCATTAAATTTAGTCTGCCTGTAATGCCAAATCATCATTGTAATTGCTCACTGTAAACTTTCTATGTCAATCTCATTGTAAACTTGCAAAAATTAAAAACAAATTTGAATTTGTTTATCAGGTATACCAGAGGATAGCTCCAGTGAGTCTGTTGGCTACAACTCTGAAGAAAGCGACACTGATTGATGAGGTAGGCTACATGAAACTTTAGAATAAATGTAATGTTTTAATTACAGAAAATTGATATTTGTAGATATGTTAAATTTTTTTTTTTTTTTTTTGGGGGGGGGGGGGGGGTAGCCGGGTCACCATATGGAGAAGACCCGGGCCGGAAGTATCGGCAAACCTCTAATGAATGAATGAATGGGGGGGGGGGGGTAATGCAGGTATGAAGTTTTTTTAAACAAAATTAACTCTTTGAACTGATTCTTTTTTCTCCAAATAAAGTATTCTGGACTTAAATTTAAAGTTAAATATTTTCATTCAAAAAATTATATTAATTTGTCTTGCAGTATTTTGTTTGAACAAATGAAAACTTTTTGTTGTTTAAAAGATGACTTAGTATTATAATATGTAGCTTAACTTTTAACCTCTTAACTGTCCAAGTGTACATCTATGTTCTCTCACCCAGCGCTACAAATATTTTGAAAAAAAGAAAAACTTTTTTTAAAATTAACCCCTTAACTGTCCAAATGTAGATCTACGTTCTTTTGCCCAGCGCTCCGAATACAGTGGAACCTTGACTTATGTGTTTAATCCATTCCAGGAGCTAGCTTGTAACTCAATTTACTCATATATCAAATTAATTTTCCTCATTTAAATTAATTGAAAAGCCATTAATCCGTTCTTGCACTCTGAAGAGATGAGAAAAAATACTTGAATATGACACTATTATCAACTCTACGGCTTATTTATCTATCATAATTCATCTAATATGACATAATGAACAATATAATTAGCACAGAAACATGATATATACCCTAGAATGAATAAAATAGGCCATAATATGGTGGCAGCGGCAGAAGTGTCCACCATTTCTGCCCCAATTTGGCTATATTATCTTCCCATGTTCTTACTGTAAGAGAAAACAGAGCATTTTTGAGGCTAACTGCAGTAGATCATTAGTTTTCTAAGGAAAACACTCAAGCAATGTATGTATTTATAAATAAGAAATATCTTATAAAAACTGTTCATATAAATTGTGGGTGGGGGATGTTGATGGAAATCATCGTCCTTTTCTTCTCAGCACTGTCCTTTGTACTTATTTTCTTAGGACTCATGATTAGAAAAAAGAAATTTGGCCAAATGACTCTAAAAAATGCAAACAAGCACGAGAGAACTACTGCCACAGTGATGTAAACATGTTTACTGCTTACCAGCTGTGTCACCAGCTGTGCCACCAGCTGTGCCACCAGCTGTGCCACCAGCAGTGCCACCAGCTGTGCCACCAGCTGTGCCACCAGCTGTGCCACCAGCAGTGCCACCAGCTGTGTCACCAGCTGTGCCACCAGCTGTGCCACCAGCAGTGCCACCAGCTGTGCCACCAGCAGTGCCACCAGCTGTGTCACCAGCTGTGCCACCAGCTGTGCCACCAGCTGTGCCACCAGCTGTGCCACCAGCTGTGTCACCAGCTGTGCCACCAGCTGTGTCACCAGCTGTGCCACCAGCAGTGCCACCAGCTGTGTCACCAGCTGTGCCACCAGCAGTGCCACCAGCTGTGTCACCAGCTGTGCCACCAGCAGTGCCACCAGCTGTGTCACCAGCAGTGCCACCAGCAGTGCCACCAGCTGTGTCACCAGCAGTGTCACCAGCTGTGCCACCAGCTGTGCCACCAGCTGTGTCACCAGCAGTGCCACCAGCTGTGCCACCAGCTGTGTCACCAGCTGTGCCACCAGCTGTGTCACCAGCTGTGTCACCAGCTGTGTCACCAGCTGTGTCACCAGCAGTGCCACCAGCTGTGTCACCAGCTGTGCCACCAGCTGTGTCACCAGCTGTGCCACCAGCTGTGTCACCAGCTGTGCCACCAGCAGTGCCACCAGCTGTGTCACCAGCTGTGTCACCAGCTGTGCCACCAGCTGTGTCACCAGCTGTGCCACCAGCTGTGTCACCAGCTGTGCCACCAGCTGTGTCACCAGCTGTGCCACCAGCTGTGTCACCAGCTGTGTCACCAGCTGTGCCACCAGCTGTGTCACCAGCTGTGCCACCAGCAGTGCCACCAGCTGTGTCACCAGCTGTGTCACCAGCTGTGCCACCAGCTGTGTCACCAGCTGTGCCACCAGCAGTGCCACCAGCTGTGTCACCAGCTGTGTCACCAGCAGTGCCACCAGCTGTGTCACCAGCTGTGCCACCAGCTGTGTCACCAGCTGTGCCACCAGCTGTGTCACCAGCTGTGCCACCAGCAGTGCCACCAGCTGTGTCACCAGCTGTGTCACCAGCTGTGCCACCAGCTGTGTCACCAGCTGTGCCACCAGCTGTGTCACCAGCTGTGCCACCAGCTGTGCCACCAGCTGTGCCACCAGCTGTGCCACCAGCTGTGCCACCAGCAGTGCCACCAGCTGTGCCACCAGCTGTGCCACCAGCTGTGCCACCAGCTGTGTCAACTAGCAGAAGCAATCTGAATTATTTTTATGTATGTGTTATGCATTATTATTATTATTATTATTATTATTATTAATATAGGGAACTGAAGCTCTATTGTTATAATAATAATATTATTATTATTATTATTAATTTAGAGAACTGAAGCTCTCTTATTATTATTATTATTATTATTATTATTATTATTATTATTATTATTATAATTATTAATTTAGGGAACTGAAGCTCTCTTATTATTATTATTATTATTATTATTATTATTATTATTATTATTATTATTAATTTAGAGAACTGAAGCTCTCTTATTATTATTATTATTATTATTATTATTATTATTATAATTATTAATTTAGAGAACTGAAGCTCTCTTATTATTATTATTATTATAATTATTAATTTAGGGAACTGAAACAGTATTGTTATTATAATAATAATAATTGCCGCACAATTTTATGTAACACGTCGTATAATTAATTTAACATGGTTCACTTTGTGGGAAGGAAAAAAAATTTCTCTTTTGCTCAAGCGGCCGCCCTGTTGTGGGGCAGCTGGGCAACCCTCCCCCCTCCCTGGGCAACCCTCCCCCCCTCCCTGGGCAACCCTCCCCCCTCCCTGGGCAACCCTCCCCCCTCCCTGGGCAACCCTCCCCCCTCCCTGGGCAACCCTCCCCCCTCCCTGGGCAACCCTCCCCCCTCCCTGGGCAACCCTGGGCAACCCTCCCCCCTCCCCTGGGCAACCCTCCCCCCTCCCTGGGCAACCCTCCCCCCTCCCTGGGCAACCCTCACCCCTCCCTGGGCAACCCTCAACCCCTCCCTGGGCAACCCTCCCCCCTCCCTGGGCAACCCTCCCCCCCTCCCTGGGCAACCCTCCCCCCTCCCTGGGCAACCCTCAACCCTCTCCCTGGGCAACCCTCCCCCCCTCCCTGGGCAACCCTCCCCCCCTCCCTGGGCAACCCTCCCCCCTCCCTGGGCAACCCTCCCCCCTCCCTGGGCAACCCTCCCCCCTCCCTGGGCAACCCCCCCCCCTCCCTGGGCAACCCTCCCCCCTCCCTGGGCAACCCTCCCCCCTCCCTGGGCAACCCTCCCCCCTCCCTGGGCAACCCTCCCCCCTCCCTGGGCAACCCTCACCCCTCCCTGGGCAACCCTCCCCCCTCCCTGGGCAACCCTCCCCCCCTCCCTGGGCAACCCTCCCCCCCCTCCCTGGGCAACCCTCCCCCCCCTCCCTGGGCAACCCTCCCCCCTCCCTGGGCAACCCTCCCCCCTCCCTGGGCAACCCTCCCCCCCTCCCTGGGCAACCCTCCCCCCCTCCCTGGGCAACCCTCCCCCCCTCCCTGGGCAACCCTCCCCCCCTCCCTGGGCAACCCTCCTCCCCTCCCTGGGCAACCCTCCCCCCCTCCCTGGGCAACCCTCCCCCCTCCCTGGGCAACCCTCCCCCCCTCCCTGGGCAACCCTCACCCCTCTGGGCAACCCTCACCCCTCCCTGGGCAACCCTCCCCCCCCTCCCTGGGCAACCCTCCCCCCTCCCTGGGCAACCCTCCCCCCTCCCTGGGCAACTCTCCCCCCCTCCCTGGGCAACCCTCCCCCCCTCCCTGGGCAACCCTCCCCCCTCCCTGGGCAACCCCTCCCCCCTCCCTGGGCAACCCTCCCCCCTCCCTGGGCAACCCTCACCCCCTCCCAGGGCAACCCTCCCCCCTCCCGGGGCAACCCTCCCCCCCCTCCCTGGGCAACCCTCCCCCCCTCCCTGGGCAACTCCTCCCCCCTCCCTGGGCAACCCTCCCCCCTCCCTGGGCAACCCTCCCTCCTCCCTGGGCAACCCTCCCCCCTCCCTGGGCAACCCTCCCCCCTCCCAGGGCAACCCTCCCCCCCTCCCTGGGCAACCCTCCCCCCTCCCTGGGCAACCCTCCCCCCTCCCTGGGCAACCCTCCCCCCCTCCCTGGGCAACCCTCCCCCCCCTCCCTGGGCAACCCTCCCCCCTCCCTGGGCAACCCTCCCCCCCTCCCTGGGCAAACCCTCCCCCCCTCCCTGGGCAACCCGCCCCCCTCCCTGGGCAACCCTCCCCCCTCCCTGGGCAACCCTCCCCCCCCTCCCTGGGCAACCCTCCCCCCCTCCCTGGGCAACCCTCCCCCCCTCCCTGGGCAACCCTCCCCCCCCTCCCTGGGCAACCCTCCCCCCTCCCTGGGCAACCCTCCCCCCCTCCCTGGGCAACCCTCCCCCCTCCCTGGGCAACCCCTCCCCCCTCCCTGGGCAACCCTCCCCCCTCCCTGGGCAACCCTCCCCCCCTCCCTGGGCAACCCTCCCCCCCTCCCTGGGCAACCCTCCCCCCCTCCCTGGGCAACCCTCCCCCCTCCCTGGGCAACCCTCCCCCCCTCCCTGGGCAACCTTCCCCCCCTCCCTGGGCAACCCTCCCCCCCTCCCTGGGCAACCCTCCCCCCCTCCCTGGGCAACCCTCCCCCCTCCCTGGGCAACCCTCCCCCCTCCCTGGGCAACCGTCCCCCCCTCCCTGGGCAACCCTCCCCCCTCCCTGGGCAACCCTCCCCCCTCCATGGGCAACCCTCACCCCCTCCCTCGGCAACCCTCACCCCTCCCTGGGCAACCCTCACCCCTCCCTGGGCAACCCTCCCCCCCTCCCTGGGCAACCCTCCCCCCCTCCCTGGGCAACCCTCCCCCCTCCCTGGGCAACCCTCCCCCCTCCCTGGGCAACCCTCCCCCCCTCCCTGGGCAACCCTCCCCCCTCCCTGGGCAACCCTCCCCCCTCACCCCTGGGCAACCCTCCCCCCTCCCTGGGCAACCCTCTCCATGGGCAACCCTCCCCCCCTCCCTCCCCCCCTCCCTGGGCAACCCTCCCCCCCTCTGGGCCCCTGGGCAAACCCTCAACCCCTCCCTGGGCAACCCTCCCCCCTCCCTGGGCAACCCTCCCCCCTCCCTGGGCAACCCTCCCCCCTCCCTGGGCAACCCTCACCCCCTCCCTCACTATCCCAGTGGTCATAATTCACAAGTGTGCAGTTCAGTGTTGCTCTGCTACAAGGAGCTGTGTTTGTGAATTGTGTTATGATATTTTAATTATTATATCTTGTATCTACCAAGCAATCATGACACCCAGTAGCCATACTAGTGTAGCACCCAGTAGCCATGCTAGTGTAGCACCCAGTAGCCATACTAGTGTTGCTGAAAGTGGCACCCAGTAGCCATACTAGTGTAGCACCCAGTAGCCATACTAGTGTTGCTGAAAGTGGCACCCAGTAGCCATACTAGTGTTGCTGAAAGTGGCACCCAGTAGCCATACTAGTGTTGCTGAAAGTGGCACCCAGTAGCCATACTAGTGTTGCTGAAAGTGGCACCCAGTAGCCATACTAGTGTAGCACCCAGTAGCCATACTAGTGTTGCTGAAAGTGGCACCCAGTAGCCATACTAGTGTTGCTGAAAGTGGCACCCAGTAGCCATACTAGTGTTGCTGAAAGTGGCACCCAGTAGCCATACTAGTGTTGCTGAAAGTGGCACCCAGTAGCCATACTAGTGTTGCTGAAAGTGGCACCCAGTAGCTATACTAGTGTTGCTGAAAGTGGCACCCAGTAGCCATACTAGTGTTGCTGAAAGTGGCACCCAGTAGCCATACTAGTGTTGCTGAAAGTGGCACCCATACTAGTAGTGGCCATAGCTAGTGTTGCTGAAAGTAGCACCCAGTAGCCATACTAGTGTTGCTGAAAGTGGCACCCAGTAGCTATACGAGTGTTGCTGAAAGTGGCACCCAGTAGCCATACTAGTGTTGCTGAAAGTGGCACCCAGTAGCAATACTAGTAGTGACCAGTAGCCATACTAGTGTTGCTGAAAGTGGCACCCAGTAGCCATACTAGTGTTGCTGAAAGTGGCACCCAGTAGCTATACTAGTGTTGCTGAAAGTGGCACCCAGTAGCCATACTAGTGTTGCTGAAAGTGACACCCAGTAGCCATACTAGTGTTGCTGAAAGTGGCACCCAGTAGCCATACTAGTGTTGCTGAAAGTGGCACCCAGTAGCCATACTAGTGTTGCTGAAAGTGGCACCCAGTAGCCATACTCGTGTTGCTGAAAGTGACACAGTAGCCCAGTAGCTATACCAGTGTTGCTGAAAGTGGCACCCAGTAGCCATACTAGTGTTGCTGAAAGTGGCACACAGTAGCAATACTAGAGTAGCACCTGTAGCCATATTGGAATAAATGACACCCAGTACGAGTGTCACATACTAGCAGTGTTGCTGAAAGTGGCACCCAGTAGCCATACTAGTGTTGCTGAAAGTGGCACCCAGTAGCCATACTAGTGTTGCTGAAAGTGGCACCCAGTAGCCATACTAGTGTTGCTGAAAGTGACACCCAGTAGCCATACTAGTGTTGCTGAAAGTGGCACCCAGTAGCCATACCAGTGTTGCTGAAAGTGGCACCCAGTAGCCATACTAGTGTTGCTGAAAGTGACACCCAGTAGCCATACTAGTGTTGCTGAAAGTGACACCCAGTAGCCATACTAGTGTTGCTGAAAGTGGCACCCAGTAGCCATACTAGTGTTGCTGAAAGTGGCACCCAGTAGCCATACTAGTGTTGCTGAAAGTGGCACCCAGTAGCCATACTAGTGTGTCTGAAAGTGACACCCAGTAGCCATACTAGTGTTGCTGAAAGTGGCACCCAGTAGCCATACTAGTGTTGCTGAAAGTGGCACCCAGTAGCCATACTAGTGTGTCTGAAAGTGACACCCAGTAGCCATACCAGTGTTGCTGAAAGTGGCACCCAGTAGCCATACTAGTGTTGCTGAAAGTGGCACCCAGTAGCCATACTAGTGTTGCTGAAAGTGGCACCCAGTAGCCATACTAGTGTAGCACCCAGTAGCCATATTGGAGTATAAATGAAACTCCTTGAAGCATGGTGTAAGACGAGTGGCACAACACTGCTGACAGTGTCACAACACTGCTGACAGTGTCACAACACTGCTGACAGTGTCACAACACTGCTGACAGTGTCACAACACTGCTGACAGTGTCACAACACTGCTGACAGTGTCACAACACTGCTGACAGTGTCACAACACTGCTGACAGTGTCACAACACTGCTGACAGTGTCACAACACTGCTGACAGTGTCACAACACTGCTGACAGTGTCACAACACTGCTGACAGAGTCGCAGCACTGCTGACAGTGTCACAGCACGCTGACGATTATACCCAGCACTGCTGACAGTGTCCGCAGCACTCACGACAGTGTCACAACACTGCTGACAGTGTCACAACACTGCTGACAGTGTCACAACACTGCTGACAGTGTCACAACACTGCTGACAGTGCAGCAGTGGAGCAACATCTGATGATCATGCACTGCCTTGGCTTTGTTTTCACTGTTGCACATAAATATGTCTGTCTACTGTCTAGCCTGTCTTTGTTTATCTCTGTCTCTGCTTATCTGTCTGCCTCGACCACTTGTGGCCACATCCATCTCAAAGCCACTAAACTCAGGGTCAACATCACTTTCCTTTTAAAAGGGGAGTGTTAACCTTTTCAGGGTCCAGACCCAACACCTGAGACGTTTCCACAGGGTCCAAGAAATTTCACACACAAAAAAAAAAGTTATTTTTTTCTTATGAAATGGTAGAGAACCTTTTTCTGACATTAATAAAACAAAACAAAAAAAAAGTACAAAATTTGATGGAAAATTGACGAAATTATGCTCTCGCAAATTTTGATGTATCAGCGATATTTACGCATCAGCGATTTTGCCGACTTTGACTCCCATTTTAAGCCAATTACATTATTCCAGTCAACCAAATTCTTAGCCACTTCACTAGAATTACTTCTATTTTATCGATTTAGCACAAGAAATCACCAAGTCAACTGTTTCAACTACCCAATAAAGTGATCGGAAATTGGTAATTTGGCCAATTTATCACAAAGTTCAAAATATTCCTATTTCAAAATAGCTTCCAGAATAAACAGTGCAGGCATCCCTTTCACTAAAGTAACATTTCCTCTGTTCATTAGTTACGTTTTCAGGCTTTACAAATGAATTCCATTTTGATTTTTTATTAACAATGAATTTTTATTCAAATAAAAAAATGGAAGATTTACTGTTATGTAATAATTGTATAAATAATATCAGTGCATTTGTGAACACACATAATACCCATCAGCTGACGTGTACTGGATGAGTGATGCGATTTGTTTACCCTCCAACATCGGCAAAAATTTAACATTTCCGCTACTTTGAGCTCAGTTTCAAGCCGTTTTCAGTACTAAAACCAATCAAAATTATTTCTATTTATGTAATATATTTTCCATCCAATCAAATGAGATCAAGAAATCGCACATACAACTATAAAAAACATATGAAAAAACACCGCAAAATCTCTGTTTTAATCTAAAATTATGGACTTTTTTTTTTTTTTTTCTCTCATTATGTACTGTGTGGTGCGGGATTTGTTTTATGTGGTGCACACACATGCCACATAAATGTACAGTATTCTCTCATATCTAGGTCCAAATTTACTGCTCACAGCTTATCTAAGTGAGCTGAGCTCATGGCGTAGAACTATGGTTTGGACCCAGAACTCAGAGTCGTAGAAATGCGGCACGGACCCTGAAAAGGTTAATAGGACATGACATCAGTGAATCCCTGGTGTTTGTCACACTGTTTGCTCTAACTGGCAATAATTGAATTGGTGCTCCCACAGGGTACTAAGTGGTCCCAGATTTCTTTAATACTGCTCACACCGAATGTTAAGACACATTCCGTACTGGCCAGGCATCTCAGGCCATTCATGCCAAATTTGGAGGCAGGAAAAATAAAACATTGATCTATGTTTGGAGCGTTTGCGGTAACAATGTAGATCTACATTTAGACAGTTATGGGGTTAAATTGAGAACCCACACTCCACACATGCAGGATGATGGCTTTATGGATATGGAAGACTTCTTTTGTGGTAGTTTGGGTGGTAACCACTTTGGCTCATATGATTCATTCTTTGTGGGGGTAGCCTTTTCCAGCATGTGAGGCTCATCAGCATGCACACCAGAACAGCACCACCATTGCTTCAAACATGGGACTGATTCTCAATGTTAGGAGGACCTGCAGGAGAAGCTTTACAGAAATATGTGGTCATTCAAAATTTTTATGGTTATCTTGATCATGTCTCATTGGATGTTATCTTTATTGTGCATAGTTCTATTTTGCAGTGTCTTACTGAATCTTATTCTGTAAATAATCAACAACAATTGAACCATAAGAGTAGATTGTAAACCATTATTGCCAGTTTTCTATTTTGACATGATCAGATTCTTCCCTTGACATATAGGGAGGTGATATTATGTGATTAAAAAGGAATCAAAAGGCTATATGCCAAAACTGTGTTTAGTTTTTAGGAAAAATAAGGTTTAGATGTGTGAAAGCTTATTTGAGCAGATGATTTTTGTCTCAAGGAAAGGATATTTTGGGAACCAAATGTGAAATTTTTATCTGTGCAGAAAGTTTGATAGTTTAAAAATATAGGAGTGTGTGTTCTCTCTTATCTGAGTTATAGCTG
>NC_091295.1:70788006-70800506 GCF_038502225.1 Cherax quadricarinatus | reverse complement strand
CTATTTTGTTACTACTCATACAGCTACACTATTTTGTTACTACTCATACAGCTTCACTATTTTGTTACTACTCATACAGCTACACTATTTTGTTACTACTCATACAGCTACACTATTTTGTTACTACTCATACAGCTACACTATTTTGTTACTACTCATACAGCTACACTATTTTGTTACTACTCATACAGCTACACTATTTTGTTACTACTCATACAGCTACACTATTTTGTTACTACTCATACAGCTACACTATTTTGTTACTACTCATACAGCTACACTATTTTGTTACTACTCATACAGCTACACTATTTTGTTACTACTCATACAGCTACACTATTTTGTTACTACTCATACAGCTACACTATTTTGTTACTACTCATACAGCTACACTATTTTGTTACTACTCATACAGCTACACTATTTTGTTACTACTCATACAGCTACACTATTTTGTTACTACTCATACAGCTACACTATTTTGTTACTACTCATACAGCTACACTATTTTGTTACTACTCATACAGCTACACTATTTTGTTACTACTCATACAGCTACACTATTTTGTTACTACTCATACAGCTACACTATTTTGTTACTACTCATACAGCTACACTATTTTGTTACTACTCATACAGCTACACTATTTTGTTACTACTCATACAGCTACACTATTTTGTTACTACTCATACAGCTACACTATTTTTACTACTCATACAGCTACACTATTTTGTTACTACTCATACAGTTACACTATTTTGTTACTACTCATACAGCTACACTATTTTGTTACTACTCATACAGCTACACTATTTTGTTACTACTCATACAGCTACACTATTTTGTTACTACTCATACAGCTACACTATTTTGTTACTACTCATACAGCTACACTATTTTGTTACTACTCATACAGCTTCACTATTTTGTTACTACTCATACAGTTACTACTCATACAGCTACACTATTTTGTTACTACTCATACAGCTACACTATTTTGTTACTACTCATACAGCTACACTATTTTGTTACTACTCATACAGCTACACTATTTTGTTACTACTCATACAGCTTATTTTTTGTTACTACTCATACAGCTACACTATTTTTTGTTACTACTCATACAGCCACACTATTTTTGTTACTACTCATACAGCTACACTATTTTGTTACTACTCATACAGCTACACTATTTTGTTACTACTCATACAGCTACACTATTTTGTTACTACTCATACAGCCACACTATTTTGTTACTACTCATACAGCTTCACTATTTTGTTACTACTCATACAGCTTTATTTTGTTACTACTCATACCGCTACACTATTTTGTTACTACTCATACAGCCACACTATTTTGTTACTACTCATACAGCTACACTATTTTGTTACTACTCATACAGCTACACTATTTTTTGTTACTACTCATACAGCCACACTATTTTGTTACTACTCATACAGCTACACTATTTTGTTACTACTCATACAGCTACACTATTTTGTTACTACTCATACAGCTACACTATTTTGTTACTACTCATACAGCTACACTATTTTTTGTTACTACTCATACAGCTACACTATTTTGTTACTACTCATACAGCTACACTATTTTGTTACTACTCATACAGCTACACTATTTTGTTACTACTCATACAGCTACACTATTTTGTTACTACTCATACAGCTACACTATTTTGTTACTACTCATACAGCTACACTATTTTGTTACTACTCATACAGCCACACTATTTTGTTACTACTCATACAGCTACACTATTTTGTTACTACTCATACAGCTTCACTATTTTGTTACTACTCATACAGCTACACTATTTTGTTACTACTCATACAGCTACACTATTTTGTTACTACTCATACAGCCACACTATTTTGTTACTACTCATACAGCTACACTATTTTGTTACTACTCATACAGCCACACTATTTTGTTACTACTCATACAGCTACACTATTTTGTTACTACTCATACAGCTACACTATTTTGTTACTACTCATACAGCCACACTATTTTGTTACTAATACAGCTACACTATTTTGTTACTACTTATGCAGCTACACTATTTTGTTACTACTCATACAGCTACACTATTTTGTTACTACTCATACAGCTACATTATTTTGTTACTACTCATACAGCTACACTATTTTGTTACTACTCATACAGCTACACTATTTTGTTACTACTCATACAGCTACACTATTTTGTTACTACTCATACAGCTACACTATTTTGTTACTACTCATACAGCTACACTATTTTGTTACTACTCATACAGCTACACTATTTTGTTACTACTCATACAGCTACACTATTTTGTTACTACTCATACAGCTACACTATTTTGTTACTACTCATGCAGCTACACTATTTTGTTACTACTCATACAGCTACACTATTTTGTTACTACTCATACAGCCACACTATTTTGTTACTACTCATACAGCCACACTATTTTGTTACTACTCATACAGCTACACTATTTTGTTACTACTCATACAGCTACACTATTTTGTTACTACTCATACAGCTACACTATTTTGTTACTACTCATACAGCTACACTATTTTGTTACTACTCATACAGCTACACTATTTTGTTACTACTCATACAGCTACACTATTTTGAAAGTGTTGTCTTTTCATCATTATTTATTTGTTTTTTCCACATCAGTCTTTTTTTATTCACGAAGGTAGAGTGGCCTAAAAAATGGAAATACACTCACCATCACTTATTCAATAGCTGTTCTGCCACAAATCCATGGACATCACAATTCAAATGACACTTTGAACCACAACAGCCCCACCTCTCCATTAGAGTGTACGTACTGTACCTTCCACTTGCTCATAAAACTTGCTTCATTAAATCCTTCCATACCAGGATTGTCAGAGTATCCATGGTTAAGCAGACATTTCAGTAGTAAAGAGGACAGTTCACACAGGAAGCTAAGAGACTTGTACCTATTTTTCTTTGGTAAATTGTGTCATAAATTTAACTGTAAATTTGCTTATGTATTTTTATACTTAAATCTATATGACTTATTCATTAATAATTGAACAATAGGGATATGAATATGTTGTTCCACAAATGTTGATCTTAATGCATCATTGTAGTAGACATATTGTCTTCACTAAACTGTGACCTGAGACTGTTATTAACTGTTAAGCTGCTAAGAAATATCTATTCCAACCTTCAGTATATGTCAGTTTTTTATTACCCTTGAGATTGTGAATCTCTTCAACCTGGTACATGTAAATTCATTAAACCATATTTACATGGTACAGTAGCTGTAATTTTTTCGTTGTATTCACTCCCTGTGTGTATGTACAGTATGTATGTGCAAAACAAGACAAATTGGAAAATTAGGATGAACTGTTTTAAAAATGTAGAAAGTTGAAAGTGAACATGGAAAAGAGTAAGGTGATGAGGGTATCATGATTTAGATAAAGAAAAATTAAATATCAAATTGGAGAGAAGGAGTATGGAAGAAGTGAATGTTTTCAGATATTTGATAGTTGGCGTGTTAGCGGATTGATATATGAAGGATGAGGTTAACCATAGAATTGATGAAGGAAAAAAGATGATTGGTGCATTGAGGTATCTGTGGAGACAAAAAAATGTTATCTATGGAGGCAAAGAAGGGAATGTATGAAAGTATAGTGGTACCAACACTGTTATATGGGTGTGAAGCTTGGGTTGTAAATGCTGCAGCGAGGAGGTGGTTGGAGGCGGTGGAAATGTCCTGTCTAAGGGCAATGTGTGGTGTGAATATTATGCAGAGAATTAGGAGAAGGTGTAGAGTTAATAAAAGTATTAGTCAGAGAACTGAAGAGGGGTTGTTGAGGCGGTTTGGTCGTTTAGAGAGAATGGATCAAAGTAGAATGACATGGAGAGCGTATAAATCTGTAGGGGAAGGAAGGCAGGATAGGAGTCGTCCTCAAAAAGGTTGTAAGGAGTGGGTAAAGGACGTTTTGTGGGCGAGGGGCTTGGACTTCCGGCAAGGGTGCATGAGCACGTTAGATAGGAGTGAATGGAAACGAATGGTATTTGGGACCTGACAAGCTGTTGGAGTGTGAGCAGGGTAATATTTAGTGAAGGGATTCGGGGAAACCAGTTATTTTATATAGCTGGACTTAAGTACTGGAAATGGGAAGTACAATGCCTGCACCTTAAAGGAGGGGTTTTTGGGATATTGGCAGCTTGGAGGGTGTGAGACCAGGCCTCATGGTGGATCAGGGTCTGATCAACTAGGCTGTTACTGCTGGCTGCACAAGCTGACGTACGAACCACAGCCCGGTTGGTCAGGTACTGACTTTAGGTGCCTCTCTAGTGCCTTCTTGAAGACAGCCAGGGGTCTATTGGTAATCCCCCGTTGTGTATGCTGGGAGGCAATTGAACAGTCTTGGGCCCCAGACACTTATTGTGTTGTCTCTCAGTGTACTCGTGGTGCCCCTGCTTTTCATCGGGGGAATGTTGCATCTCCTGCCGAGTCTTTTGCTTTCATATGGAGTGATTTTCATGTGCAGGTTCGGTACCAATCCCTCCAGGACCTTCAAAGTGTATATTATCATGTATCTCTCTCGCCTGCATTCGAGGGTCACCCTCCCTTGGTGGGAGACGGCCAGCATGTTAAAATAACTAAGGGTTTTATAGCACATATGGAATAAGAGGTGTTCAGGTTCAGTCAAAGGGAAGGATAAGTGCAGTTCCTAGGATTAAGAGCCTCTTGCTGTAGGGATAAGAGAAGAAGAGAAGGTTGACTAAAGGATGCCAGAAGTCTGTAGCCAGGGATTGAAGGGATGTAATAATACTAAAAATCAAATTAAGCATTAAACCTGAAACGGATGTAACAGAGGGCAATGATTGACGGTATTTACTACTTGAATGTCAAATATTATGACATTCAGGGTAATAAACAATATTAAAACAAACTATATATCTGCTAGTCATGCAGCTCTTTCAAGAAAAGACCATGGGTATCTCAGCGATCCTTTATTAATTAACCCATCAAGGGAGGCACCTTGATGCTGATGACGAAGCTCAATCGCTACTGCACTCAGCTCTCACACTGAGGTCCAGGGATCGATCCCCAGTACAGTTGGAAATGTTAGGACGTGCTTCCTTAAGACACCTGCTGAGCATGTTCACCTAGCAGTAAAATAGGTACCTGAGTGTTTAGTCAACTGGTGTGGTCATATCCTGGGACAAAGCTGACTTAATTTGCCCAGAATCCTGTACATAACAAGGAACTTTCTATATAGGTGTATGTCACTGATGTCAGCTAGGCCTGTATACCTTATGCATGTACTTGTAGAAATAGATTGCTGTTGCTAAGGAATTAACTCTGTGCTTCAATTCCTTGGATCAAGCCTGAACGGCTTCCTTTCCCTCAGGCACTATAACTTCTACAGGTTTAGCACTCTCTCCACCAGGAATGTAGCAAAAGGTGTGCCGTTGTGCTAGTGAGGGGGGTCTTGATCCAAGGAATCTGATCTATCCTTCCCTTAAACTGAACCTGATTATTATAATCAAATTAAGCAGGTTATACAGTGAACTGAGCCCTTGTGGGTATGGTGCTTAGTTTTTATTGTAATATGACCCTTGCAGGTTTAGCACTTCACTGATTAAAGTGACCCCTATGGGTTTAGCACCCTCTTATTAATGTAATGAAGGAGGTTGGTTGATGCTGGTGTGGGGCTCTTGATCCAAGAAATTGGGCTCTTCTTCCTTCGATCAAACCCAATTGCCTCTTTCTCTTTTATATTCTAACAGGTAGAAGTGCTACCTATCCTGCAAGGTGATCCCTATGGCTACAATATTCTAACAGGGAGAAGTGCTACCTATCCTGCAAGGTGATCCCTATGGCTACAATATTCTAACAGGGAGAAGTGCTACCTATCCTGCAAGGTGATCCCTATGGCTACACCACCTAGGAAATAGGAAGAATTCAGGTTGATTCCAAGGAAGGGGAGGATTAGTCCAGTTTCTGGGATCAAGAACACTTTACTGTCACAAAGGCACACAGTCCCATTTTCTAGATGCTGTATAACTTCTACATATTAAACATTTCCCCCTCATAGTAATATACTATACTATATAAGCTTTTCACTCAAAATAACCACGTCCTATATACAATTCCTGACGGGTATTACTACAATCAACGTGCTAAACCACAAAGGTCAGACAGCACTGCACGGGTGCTAAACCACAAAGGTCAGACACCACTGCACTGGACGTGCTAAACCACAAAGACAGCACTGGACGTGCTAAACCACAAAGGTCAGACAGCACTGCAGGGCTGGACGTGCTAAACCACAAAGGTCAGACAGCACTGCAGGGCTGGACGTGCTAAACCACAAAGGTCAGACAGCACTGCACGGCTGGACGTGCTAAACCACAAAGGTCAGACAGCACTGCACGGCTGGACATGCTAAACCACAAAGGTCAGACAGCACTGCACGGCTGGACGTGCTAAACCACAAAGGTCAGACAGCACTGCACGGCTGGACGTGCTAAACCACAAAGGTCAGACAGCACTGCAGGTCAGACAGCACTGCACGGCTGGACGTGCTAAACCACAAAGGTCAGACAGCACTGCACGGCTGGACGTGCTAAACCACAAAGGTCAGACAGCACTGCACGGCTGGACGTGCTAAACCACAAAGGTCAGACAGCACTGCACGGCTGGACATGCTAAACCACAAAGGTCAGACAGCACTGCACGGCTGGACATGCTAAACCACAAAGGTCAGACAGCACTGCACGGCTGGACGTGCTAAACCACAAAGGTCAGACAGCACTGCACGGCTGGACGTGCTAAACCACAAAGGTCAGACAGCACTGCACGGCTGGACGTGCTAAACCACAAAGGTCAGACAGCACTGCTAAACCACAAAGGTCAGACAGCACTGCACGGCTGGACAGCACTGCACGGCTGGACGTGCTAAACCACAAAGGTCAGACAGCACTGCAGGGCTGGACGTGCTAAACCACAAAGGTCAGACAGCACTGCACGGCTGGACATGCTAATGAGGAAATATGCAAAAATCAGAGACCAGCAAAGGTTAGGAGTATGCAATAAGGGAAAATTCCTGATCTCTACAAATGTTTTCACTATTTCATGTGATGGCATGGATATTCTCACTCATTTGCAGGTCACCATTCTGTAAAAAGTACATCAAAATGAGTCCCTGTGACTTTGTCACTAATTTAGTGTTGTATAACCCCTTGATTTAATGCTTTCCTATGAATTTAATATATTCATGGGGAAGGTTCTTGATACTGGTAAAGGGTTCTTGAGCTACAGCATTTGACCAGTTCTCCTTCCTTAGACTGAGCCCAACTACTCATTCCCAAGGTGCTATATGTTTTCTGTTTTTTAGCATTTCCCTCTAAATATAATAAATGATCATGAGGAAATGCTAAACCCATAAGGGTTATTATACAGTACCCTGGGAATGGTAGACAATTTTGATCAAGGGGATGGGTAGCTCCAGTTCCTTGGATCAAGGCCTCCCTCCTTTGATGGGTTTACCAGCAGAGGAAGCACATCAGAATGCTGAAAGAGCACAAAATATGAGACCAGTAAGAAGTGCCCAACAACAGAAACTAGTTTGTATATACAGTTAAAATGCCTTGACTGTAATTAGGATCAGTGAACACAACATATTTATTTTTGTTGTATGGTAAACCCTTGATTTAACAGGCCTCAGAAATACAGGATAAAATCCGCTGGGTCAACTGATTTGGAAACAATGGACAAAATCCATTGGTTAGAGAATTCTGCCATATTATAACATCATGGCACAATAAACTCATCTTTATTCATCACAATCATCATTACTGGCCACCTGTACCTTACCCATTGGTTTGTTACATTGAGGGTTTACTGTATTTATACTTTACTATTTCACAGGTAATACCTTTCATAAGTATGTACTCTAAACAACAAGTCTACAATTTCTCAAAATAGCGAGGGTCACCCCAATACATAAAGGAGGAGATCAAGCAGACTTGAATAACTATAGGCCAATATTCAACTTACCCTTTCTCTCTAAAATCTTTGAAAAATTAATTAATAAGCGAATCTATTCCTACCTCATCTCCCACAACATACTCAACCCCTGTCAGTTTGGGTTCAGGCCTAATAAAAATACGAATGATGCTATTATACACACGCTTGAACAAATATACACCGCACTCGAGAAAAAAGAAGTCCCATTGGGGATCTTCACTGATTTACGTAAAGCACCTCTCCCCACTCCCAATCCCACCTCCCCCCACATCCCCCATCTTTCCCACACCTCCCCTCCACCTCCCCCCACATCCACCTTTCCCCCGCTCCCCCCAGCTTTCCCCCACCTCCCCCACCTTTCCTCTTCAAGGGGGGCTCCTTGGCGTGGTGAAGAGGCTCTTGGTCTGAGGAATTAGCCCTGTCGGTCTTCTTCCTCAGACCGAACCTAATTACCCCCCATTCTCCCCTCCCCTATCCCATCCTCCCCATCCTCCCCTTTTTCCATTCCTCCTCCTCCTCCTCACCCCTCCCTTTTGCCCTTCCTCTTTTTGGCCTTCGTGATTTCTCCCACAGGCGCGCTAGTTCCTAGGTAGGGGAAAGGACACCGGGGTCCATCCCATTCCGTTGAGGTTTCTTGGCGGTGGCGTAGTTTGCCGTGGAATCTGGATTGCCTGGGGATGTCCCGATCCCTCTCCGGTATCCCGGAGTAGCTTTGGGTGTCTTTTGGGCGACAGGTGTATCTCTGGAAGCCACCTTTCGGATTCCGGGGGTGGTGGCTGAAGGAGGTATGCTTTGTGGCGGATATCCGGCCGCCCTCTCTTTTGTCCACCGAGGTAGCTCGGCAGATGTGAGGTTGCTATCCCGGATTGCTGGTTTACTGGCATGAAGGGTAGGGTATGGCACGGGTTCCATGCTGCATCTGCGCTACTAGCGGTGTCGAGTCCTCTTGGGCGCGGAGGGAGATTTCCGGCCCTTTCATTCCTCCTGGGAACTATTCCTCCCCGCTCCCCCCTTTTTTTATTCTTTTTTTTATTTTTATTTTCTTTTCTTCTTTCTTTTTTTTTCTTAAAAACAAAAAGCAAAGGAGTAACCTAACCATGGCAGCCCTAGTCCATGAAACCACTACCCCCGGGCCCCTTCTTGATACCGCACCCCATTCTGACCCTGCCTTGTGTTTAGACCACTCTTCGGACACTCCTGATGCCCCTGTACCTCTTGCTGGTGCTGTTTCCTCACCCGCTTCAGGTACCGGGGCTTCGACTGACTCCTTCGATTTGTCTGAACTCCGCTCTCCTTTGACTATGCTTCCGGCTTCTCCCTCTACGGTACGGCAATTTTCGAATCGCCCACCCATTTCATGCCGGACCAACTCCGGTCCTACTCCTAAACGCCAACGTCAATCTCCTGATGATGCTCCGTCGTTACCTTCCCATTCTACTCGGAAACGACCGACACGTCAAGCACTCCCTCTCCACGCTCAGTTTCGGACCACACAATGGACTAAATTCTTTACTTTAAGACCAACTTCTTCTTCTGCCTACCTTTCTGACCATAGTATTGCCAAAGCGCTCCTGCGTCATGTTGGCAGAGATATTTCATTTCACGCTCTCAAGAGCGGTACGCGCATCGTCACTGTCCAGAATGCTACCCAAGCTCATGATCTTTCTCTCCTTTCGAATATCGATACTACTCCTATCACTATTGAAAAACATCTTTCTCTCAATTCTTGTAGTGGTACTGTCATTCTGCCCCATACCATAGTCCAACAGAATTTCCAGTCGTGTGGCAATGACATTTTTGAACAGCTGGAACTCCAGGATCTCCCAATCCTCAAAGTAGACACTTATGTCCTTCCTGCCCGGGGGCGGAGACGTTACCCTTGCAATGTGGCTCGTTTAACTTTCGACAGCCGAGAACTCCCGTCCTCTGTATATGTCGCGGGACATCGGTTACAAGTTCGAAAGGTGATACCTACACCGCAACAATGTAGAAATTGCTGGCGTTTTGGTCACCCAGCGAAATATTGCAGATCTATGGCCGAATGCCCAGTCTGTGGTGCCGACAACCATTCTAATACATCTTGCAGTCAACCTCCATCTTGCCTTAATTGTAATGAAGCTCACCCTTCGTACTCCCGCCGTTGCCAGGTCTACTTAAATGAACGTGAAATCCGTTGCCTCAAAGAGGCAGAAGGTCTCCCTTATGCTATGGCAGTTACTCATCTCCGCCTCCAAGGGAGACTACCCCGTGTTTCTTATTCTCGTGTTTCCAAACGTCCCCCCACTTCTGGGGTCCCATCTTCTGCAGCCTCCTCTGTTGTTACCCCTCCCATAGCCACTACGGCATCTAATCCTTTTGCTGTCCTTGGCTCTGACGTCCCGACTACAACTCAGTCTGTTCTCACATCTTCGCGTCCTTCCTCACAAGCCCCAGTATCGACAAGACCTCGTACGACACCTAATACCAATCGCCCCTCTACTCAGAAGTCCAAAAAATCCACATTGCTCAAATCTTCTTTGCCCCTTCCTTCCCTTCTTCCACCTCCACACTTTACCTTTCCAGTCTCTGTACCTAGTTCTTCCCCTCTCTCTGGCTCTATTACAAGTGTGGAGATTCACCCTCCTCCTCGTACTATGCCTTCCACCCCCGTCCCCTCCCAAGTTTCTCCCTCTTCTGTCACCTCCCAGGTTTCTGCCTCTTCTGTCCCCCCCCCACACTTCATCTCCAGTCCCTTACACTTTTCCCTCCCCCTCTACTTTGGTACAGTCCATTACTGTCCCAATCTTTACTCACCCTCCTCCTCCTATCTCCAATATGGTCTCCCATACATCTTTGAATTCAGAAACACTTGAAGCCATTTCAGAATATATTGCAGAGACTAAACCTTCAATGGACACTGATTCACTTCCTGTTCCTTCTCTTCCCTCTCCTCCATCTTCACAACCCCATTCTTCGCAACGCTCCGTTCCTTCGCTACTTGAACATCTTCCAATGCCACCACACGTTGACTTTTCTAACCCCTCTAGTCCGTAGGTGCCTTTACCTACAGATTCCTGATATTTTCTTCATCGCCAATCATGGCCTATTTACAGTGGAATATCCGCGGCCTCAGGGGTAATCGGGGTGAGCTTCAGATGTTGCTTTCCAGGTTTTCCCCTGTTGGTGCTTGCTTACAAGAACCAAAATTACACTCGGCTGTTTTCCAACCTATCTCAGGCTATAATTTATTGTATTCTTCGGATCCTTTCTCAGATGGGACCTTTAATGAAAGTGCCCTTCTTCTACGCAATGATATTCCGTACTGTCAACTATTTGTCCATACCCCGCTGCATTACACTGCAGCCCGTATCCACTTGAATAAGTGGTTTACAATATGTTCTTTATATCTCTCTCCTTCTCGAGCATTTTCTATCCCAGACTTTGCCTTTCTTGTTTCATCCTTACCACCACCACTTCTGTTACTTGGTGATTTTAATGCCCACCATTTCCTCTGGGGGGGGTCTCATTGTGACTCACGTGGCATTCAGTTGGAGGCTTTTCTTGCCTCTCACCCCCTCCATGTTTTAAATACGGGTACTCCCACCCATTTTGATCCTCGTACTCATACTCTCTCTTGCATCGATCTATCAGTCTGCTCTTCCTCCACTGCACTAGACTTCACCTGGTCTGTTCTACCAGACTTACATGACAGCGATCATTTTCCGATCATTCTTACTTCTCCTTCCTATTCACCACCTTTCCGTAGCCCTCGCTGGCAATTTGATCGGGCAAATTGGGATCTTTACTCACACCTCACTGCTTTTAGTGAGGTTCCTTCTTCATCCTCCATTGATGAGCTCCTACACATCTTCTCGACATCAGTTTATACCGCAGCTTCTCATTCTATACCCCAAACCTCAGGCAGGCATTCTCAGAAGTGCGTGCCTTGGTGGTCTCCTGCTTGTGCTCGTGCAGTACGTTTGAAACGTGCTGCATGGGGCAGGTACCGGTACAATAGAACCGCTGAGAGACTTGTTGATTTTAAGCAGAAGCGTGCGATCGCTCGCCGTGTCATCCGTGAAGCTAAACGCACTTGTTGGCGAGACTATGTTTCCACCATCACCTCTGCTTCTTCTATGAGTGCAGTCTGGAAAAAAGTGAGGAAATTGAGTGGTAAATACTCTCCTGACCCGGCTCCTGTTCTACGGGTCACTGGTGTTGATATAGCAAACCCTCTCGACGTTGCCATTGAACTTGGCACACATCTGGTCCGTATTTCCCGAGGGCTCCATCTATGCCCCTCGTTTCTTTCCTCAAAGTCTGCCAGAGAGTTAGTACCCTTGGACTTTTCTTCTCTCGGAGAAGAACAGTATAATGTGCCTTTTACACTTCAAGAACTGGAGGCAACGCTCTCAGCTTGCCGATCATCGGCAGCTGGACCTGATGACATTCATATTCGTATGTTACAACATTTACATCGGT
>NC_091295.1:70782222-70787906 GCF_038502225.1 Cherax quadricarinatus | reverse complement strand
AGCAATGTGGCAGATGTTGCAAGTGTATGGAATAGGTTGTAAGTTACTAAATGTTGTAAAGAGTTTTTATGAGGATAGTGAGGCTTAGGTTAGGGTGTGTAGAAGAGAGGGAGACTACTTCCCAGTAAAAGTAGGTCTTAGACAGGGATGTGTAATGTCACCATGGTTGTTTAATATATTTATAGATGGGGTTGTAAAAGAAGTAAACTTAGGGTGTTCGGGAGAGGTGTGGGACTAAATGATGGGGAATCAAATGCAAAATGAGAATTGACACAGTTGCTTTTTGCTGATGATACTGTGCTTATGGGAGATTCTAAAGAAAAAGTGCAAAGGTTAGTGGAAGAGTTTGGGAGTGTGTGTAAAGGTAGGAAGTTGAAAGTGAACATAGACAAGAGTAAGGTGATGAGGGTATCAAATGATTTAGATAAAGAAAAATTGGATATCAAATTGGTGAGGAGGAGTTTGGAAGAAGTGAATGTTTTCAGATATTTGGGAGTTGATGTGTCGGCAGATGGATTTATGAAGGATGAGATTAATCATAGAATTGATGAGGGAAAAATGGTGAGTGGTGCATTGAGGTATATGTGTGGAGACAAAAAACATTCTCTATGGAGGCAAAGAAGGGAATGTATGAAAGTATAGTAGTACCAACACTTATATGGGTGTGAAGCTTGGGTTGTGAGTGCAGCAGCGAGGAGGCAGTAGGAGGCAGTGGAGATGTCCTGTCTAAGGGCAATGTGTGGTGTAAATATTATGCAGAAAATTCGGAGTGTGGAAATTAGGAGAAGGTGTGGAGTTAATAAAAGTATTAGTCAGAGGGCTGAAGAGGGGTTGTTGAGGTGGTTTGGTCATTTAGAGAGAATGGATCAAAGTAGAATGACATGGAGAGCATTTAAATCTGTAGGAGAAGGAAGGCGGGGTAGGGGTCGTCCTCGAAAAGGTTGGAAGGAAGGGGTAATGGAGGTTTTCTGGGCGAGGGGCTTGGACTTCCAGCAGGCATGCATGAGTGTGTTCGATAGGGGTGAATGGAGACGAATGGTATTTGGGACCTGATGATCTGTTGGAGTGTGAGCAGGGTAATATTTAGTGAAGGGATTCAGGGAAACCGGTTATTTTATATAACCGGACTTGAGTCCTGGAAATGAGAAGTACAATGCCTGCACTCTAAAGGAGGGGTTTGGGATATTGGCAGTTTGGAGGGATATATTGTGCATTTTTATATGTATATACTTCTAAACTGTTGTATTCTGGGCACCTCTGCAAAAACAGTGATTATGTGTGAGTGATGTGAAAGTGTTGAGTGATGAAAGTATTTTCTTTTTGGGGATTTTCTTTCTTTTTGGGTCACCCTACTTCGGTGGGAGACGGCCGAATTGTTGGGAAAAAAAAAAAGACAGTACTTGCAGTAATGGCTTTAAATTGGAAAAATTCAGATTCAGGAAGGATATAGGAAAGCACTGGTTTGGTAATAGAGTTATGGATGAGTGAAACAAACTCCCGAGTATAGACGCTAAGATATTGTGTAGTTTTAAAAATAGGTTGGATAAATACATGAGTGGGTGTGGGTGGGTGTGAGTTGGACCTGACTAGCTTGTGCTACTAGGTCAGATGCACTGCTCCTCCCTTAACCCTTTCAGGGTTGGTGCCGTACTAGTACGGCTTGCATGCCAGGGTTGGTGCCGTACTAGTACGCATAAATTCTAGTGCCTTCAAATCTAGCGAGAGGAAGCTGGTAGGCCTACATATGAAAGAATGGGTCTATGTGGTCAGTGTGTGCAGTATAAAAAAATCCTTCAGCACACAGTGCATAATGAGAAAAAAAAAAACTTTGACCGTGTTTTTGGTTTAAAACAGCAACTTTGCACTGCATTTTCGTATAGTATTTATGGTTGTATTCTCGTTTTCTTGGTCTCACTTGATAGAATGGAAGATATATCACAGGAATAGAGATGATTTTTATTGGTTTCACAATGAAAAGTACCATGAAATTGAGCTCAAAGTAGCAGAAATGTTCGATTTTTGCCAAAGTTCAAAAGTAAACATGCCACACGTCCAATACACATCAACTGGTGAGTCTAATATTCTTTCACAAGTGTGCTGATATTATTTATACCATTTCTATACTAATGCAGTAGTCTGCATAACAGTAAATATTCTATTTGTGAGAATAAAAATTCAAAGAGGAAAGCAAAAGAAATGTAAGAGAGGCATGGGGACATGACTAATGAACAGAGGAAATGTTATTTTAGTGCCAAGAATGTCTGTCTTGTTTATTTTGGACCCTATTTGGAAATTGGCATCCTTTGAAATTTGTGTGAAATTGGCAAAATATCCAATTTCTGACCACTTTATTGGATAGTTGAAATCGGTAAATGGGTGGTTTCTTATATTCATTCGATAGAAAAAATGGAGTTCTAGCAAAATAGTTATGATTTTTTTCAACTGGAATATTGGAATTGGCCGAAAATAAGGCTCAAAGTGGGCGAAATCGCCGATGCGTAAACATTGCCGAGACCGCTAGCTTTGCAAGAGCATAATTCCATAAGTTTTCCATCAAATTTCATACTTTTTGGTGTCATTATGATCGGGAAAAGATTCTCTATCATTTCATAAGATTTTTTTTTTTCGACCCTGAGAACAAGTTTCAGAGAGGGCTTGCCAACCCTGAAAGGGTTAAGTGACATGTCTGACCTCATTAGGTTAAGGCACTGGCTTAAGGCAGTGGGAGAACTGGACCTGCTTCGCATAGGCCAGTAGGCCTGTTGCAGTGTTCCTTCTTTCTTATGTGTCCTTGGACCACTACTCTTTCTCATTTACATCAATGACCTCCCTAATGCCTCCAAACTACTTGAACCTGTTCTTTTTTGCAGATGACACTTCTTATATCTTTCTCACCCAAACCAAACCATAATTAGAAACACTGTAAATGATGAGCTACAAAAAAATATTCACTTGGATGACAGCCAACAAACTTACTCTCAATATTGACAACCTACTTCATACTGTTTGGAAACAGAGCTGCAAAAATTCAGCTAAATATGTCGATAAATGGTTCCCCCATTTCAAGACTCACTGACGGAAAATTTCTAGGGCTCCACATTGACAGCTGTCTTAAATTTCAGACCCACATACAGCATATTTCCAAAAACATCTCTAAAAGAGTAGGCATCCTCTCTAAGATACGGTACTATGTACCCCAAATGTCACTTCTTGCTCTTTACCGCTCTCTCATCTACCCTTACCTCACCTATGGAATTTGTGCATGGGGTTCAACCACAGCAAATCACCTTAAACCTTTAATAATACAACAGAAAGCTGCTGTGAGAATGATTTCAAACCGCTGCACCAGGCAGGACACCCCACTGCTATTTAAGAGCTTAAACCTGCTTAACATACAAAATATCCACTTATATTATTGTGCCTATTACATACACAGAACATTATTCTCCAGTATAAACCCTCCTCTTAAACTCCACCTTGAGAACTACAATAGAACACACTTGCATAACACAAGACACAAAACTATTTGATATCCCATGTGTCCATCTCTCCCTATGCAAAAATGCAGTGCATATAAAGGGCTCTAGGATCTGGAACTCATTGCCTGAAAATACAAAAGGGCCCCTTCCTGCACACTAATTCAAGGCACTACTTAGAAATCACCTCATCTCCCAAAACTAACTACACATACACTATATGCAGTGGAACCTCGGTTTTCGTCTTTAATCCGTTCCAGAGAGTCTGACAAAAACCGAATTTGACGAACCAACATTTCCTTTAAGAAATAATGTAATTCCAATTATTCCATTTCAGGCACCCAAAAATATTAACAAAAAGTATATTTATAGATACAGGTACCATCCGACTTACGACCAAGCTTGGTTTCGACCAACCGTTCGTAAGTCAAAATGGACGTAAGTTGAACCATTGAAAATTGCTGACATACTGGGTAAGGCATAATGTCAAACCTTACCTATATAAACTACCTACATAGTGTGATGTAGCCGTGCTACATCACAATAGTACTGTAATGTAATGTACAATCATTATTTTATTCTTTTTACCATAATTTACTTCTATTGATATATTTTAATTATTTATGTCCTGTATAATATGTACACAGTGGAACCTCAAATTTCGAACGTATCGCTTATCGAACTCTTCGAAAATAGAACCCTTTTTTCGAACTAACTTTGTCCATATTATCGAACTCGCCCCTATTTTCAAACCGCCAGGTACCGGACCTGTCTGGCAGCCCTCTCTGTCTGCATCCCCATGCAGGCGCCATGAGCCAGTCTTGTTCTGTTGATGCTTGGGTGAACACTAACCTGCGCCCTCATTCAAACATTTTACGATTATTTCATTGTTTAGTGCTTGTGGGACTGAAATAAGCTACAATGGGCCCAAAGAAACTTGCTAGTGGTACCCCTGTGGTAAAGAAAGTGAGAAACACCATAGATGTGAAGAAGGAAATAATACATAAGTGGAATGATATCCAAATGTTTGTGGAGAAGTACCAACCTGAGCAAGCTGAAACAAGCCATCTTTGCAACAAGTTCGGTGACAGAACCATGTCCCATTTTAGGGAAATGTTAAAGAGGCGCCAGAAACAGAGAACTGTGGATAGTTATTTTGTGAGACAGGGGTCCAGTGACTCTCAAGCTGGTCCTAGTGGCATTAAAAGACAGAGAAGGGAAGTAACCCCAGAGAGGGCTTTACCTGAAGTCCTCATGGAGGGGGATTCACCTTCCAAACACTAACCCCAACTCCCTCTCTCCTCCTCCCTATCTTCCAGATGCCATCACCAATCTTCAATAAAGGTAAGTAAAAGGTTATTTTATGTTTATTTAAATTTATTAATACATAATTGAACACTATATTTGTTGTGTGTATATAAATCTATAATTAATCTCTATAAAATGTATTTTTTTTTTTTTTTGTAAATATTTTTGGGTTTTTGGAACGGATTAATTTTATTTCCATTATATCTTATGGGAAATATTGCTTCGCTTTTCAAACTTTTCGAATTTAGAACTAACTCCTGGAACGGATTAAGTTCGATATTTGAAGTTCCACTGTACATGGTAGTGAACTGTATTGTAAATTTTGCATAACATACAGTATCATATGTTACTGTTATCTTTAAGTATTGTTGACACAGTGGAATGGGAGAATACCACTGGTAGTGTCATCCTGCCAGAATGTTGTGTAACCTATACCCTAAGTAAAGAGGAACAACTCTGGAACGTGTGTAATACGTATCCGGCTGGCTGGCTGGGTGGCTGGGTCTGTGGTTGGCCGGGTGGGTGGCTGGCTGGCTGGATGGGTGGGTGGCTGGATGGGTGAGTGGCTGGCTTGCTGGATGGGTGGGTGGCTGGCTTGCTGGATGGGTGGGTGGCCAGGTGGCTGGATGGGTGTGTGGGTGGGTTGGTGGGTGGCTGGATGGGTGAGTGGCTGGATGGGTGAGTGGCTGGCTTGCTGGATGGGTGGGTGGCTGGCTTGCTGGATGGGTGGGTGGCTGGCTTGCTGGATGGGTGGGTGGCCAGGTGGCTGGATGGGTGGGTGGCTGGATGGGTGTGTGGGTGGCTGGATGATGGGTGGGTGGGTGGCTGGATGGGTGGGTAGGTGGGTGGGTGGGTGTCTGGATGGGTGGGTGGCTGGATGGGTGGGTGGCTGGATGGGTG
>NC_091295.1:70774722-70779722 GCF_038502225.1 Cherax quadricarinatus | reverse complement strand
AAAGAGGGGAATGTATGAGAGTATAGTTTTACCAACGCTCTTATATGGGTGTGAAGCATGGGTGATGAATGTTGCAGCGAGGAGAAGGCTGGAGGCAGTGGAGATGTCATGTCTGAGGGCAATGTGTGGTGTGAATATAATGCAGAGAATTCCTAGTTTGGAAGTTAGGAGGAGGTGCGGGATTACCAAAACTGTTGTCCAGAGGGCTGAGGAAGGGTTGTTGAGGTGGTTCGGACATGTAGAGAGAATGGAGCGAAACAGAATGACTTCAAGAGTGTATCAGTCTGTAGTGGAAGGAAGGCGGGGTAGGGGTCGGCCTAGGAAAGGTTGGAGAGAGGGGGTAAAGGAGGTTTTGTGTGCGAGGGGCTTGGACTTCCAGCAGGCATGCGTGAGCGTGTTTGATAGGAGTGAATGGAGACAAATGGTTTTTAATACTTGACGTGCTGTTGGAGTGTGAGCAAAGTAACATTTATGAAGGGGTTCGGGGAAACCGGCAGGCCGGACTTGAGTCCTGGAGATGGGAAGTACAGTGCCTGCACTCTGAAGGAGGGGTGTTAATGTTGCAGTTTAAAAACTGTAGTGTAAAGCACCCTTCTGGCAAGACAGTGATGGAGTGAATGATGGTGAAAGTTTTTCTTTTTCGGGCCACCCTGCCTTGGTGGGAATCAGCCAGTGTGATAATAAAAAATTAATAATCATTATTATTACAATAATACATATGTACTAATATTAATATTATTATTATTAAGCTATAATATAATAATTGTGTCCACTCATTACTTACCCTAAAATATCTGTAGTTTTAATGTAGAGTGAGAGGTGAGTAAACAAGATTAAATGAATAAATGAGAGAGAATGAGAATGTAGAATGTTCACGAGTTATGTAAACAAACGTTGTTGTTGTTGTTGTTACCAGCCCGGACACGAACGGTTCCTGTTCACTGTCAAGCCGACCAGAAAAACATCTCATATTTGTTAATTTATATGTTATGTAGCATGTTTATTATATAATTTTGAAAAAAAATCATAGATTGATTAAGCAAAATGTCTATATTAACGTTTTATACACATTTAATGCGCCTCAGTGATTATTATTGTTATTATCATTATTAATATGGCATCTTCAAGACCAAGTACACTCTTAATGAGTGGCTCTGAGACAGACAAGCAGACAAAGATAGACACACAGGTAGACAGAAAGACAGACACACAGGTAGACAAAGCCAGACACAGGTAGACATAAAGACAGACACAGGTAGACAGAAAGACACACAGGTAGACAGAAAGACAGACACACAGGTAGACATAAAGACACACAGGTAGACAAAGACAGACACACAGGTAGACAGAAAGACAGACACACAGGTAGACACAGCCAGACACAGGTAGACATAAAGACAGACACAGGTAGACAGAAAGACACACAGGTAGACAAAGACAGACACACAGGTAGACATAAAGACACACAGGTAGACAAAGACACACAGGTAGACAGAAAGACACACAGGTAGACAGAAAGACAGACACACAGGTAGACAGAAAGACAGACACACAGGTAGACATAAAGACAGACACAGGTAGACAGAAAGACACACAGGTAGACAGAAAGACAGACACACAGGTAGACATAAAGACACACAGGTAGACAAAGACACACAGGTAGACAGAAAGACACACAGGTAGACAGAAAGACACACAGGTAGACAGAAAGACAGACACACAGGTAGACAAAGCCAGACACAGGTAGACATAAAGACACACAGGTAGACAAAGACACACAGGTAGACAGAAAGACACACAGGTAGACAAAGACAGACACACAGGTAGACATAAAGACACACAGGTAGACAAAGACACACAGGTAGACAGAAAGACACACAGGTAGACAAAGACAGACACACAGGTAGACATAAAGACACACAGGTAGACAAAGACACACAGGTAGACAGAAAGACACACAGGTAGACAGAAAGACAGACACACAGGTAGACAAAGACACACAGGTAGACAGAAAGACAGACACACAGGTAGACAAAGACACACAGGTAGACAGAAAGACACACAGGTAGACAGAAAGACAGACACACAGGTAGACAGAAAGACACACAGGTAGACAAAGACACACAGGTAGACAGAAAGACACACAGGTAGACAGAAAGACAGACACACAGGTAGACAGAAAGACAGACAGATAAACAGACACACAGAGATACAGACAGACACAGATAAACAGGCAGACAGATACAGACAGGTTTATGTGCAACAGTGAAAACAAATAGAGAGTTCGAGAGTAAGAGCCTTTCTTGCCACAATCTCCAGTGCAAGATTCAGACTTCATCTTAGGGGCCATGGTGAAATTTACTGTCCTGTTAGTACGGTTAATACAGTATGATGCTGCTGATAGGGCAGGGTTACTCAAACTGATGCTGCCTGCATGACACATTGCCGCCGAGAGTATTGTCAAATATTGTACAGCGTTGTGCATCAGCCGGCCCAGCCCAGCTGCCAGATGCACGGTCGTAAGTCGAGTGGACGTATGTCGAGCAGGTCGTAAGTCGGATGGTAGGTGTATATATAATTTTTTTTTTTTTTTTACACAGGGTTTGACAAGGTTAAGAATCCCTAGCCTTATTGACAGCTATTTACAGGTTAAGGATTCCTAACTTTATTGGCAAGCTAAGAGCTGTTACCTACATCAGCTCATTTGAAAGCATTTTTATTGTTATGAGACATACAAGTAGGAAACAGGATGAAGTTGGAGCCATCTGTAGGCCAGCATTTTCATTTGATCAACTGACTTTATCTCGTTGACATCATTATGTGTTCCATACTTGAGTCATCCTGGGTATATATGATCTCAGATGGAGTGATGTTCTGGAGAAGGGTACAGCCAGAGTGAAGTTGCTGCTTTCTGCCCGTCTTGTGGCATAAAAGCTTGTTTCATGCTGTCCTATTGCTGTGTACACAGATGGCTCTAAGTCTTCTGATGGTGTAGGATTCGCAGCAGCGTTTCTGGACAGCGTCGTACGAGGGCATTTACTATCTTCGGCTAGTATTTTTACTGCTGAATTGTATGCCATCCTTGCAGCACTTATTCATATTGCATCTATGCCTGTGTCATCATTTGTGGTTGTCTCAGACTCCCTTAGTGCTTTACAGGCTATACAGAAATTTGATACACCTCACCCCTTAGTCCTCCGTATCCAACTTTGGCTATGCCGCATCTTTACCAAGCATAAAGATATTGTTTTTGGTTGGGTCCCTGGTCATGTTGACGTACAGGGCAATGAACAGGCAGACACTGCTGCGCGGTCAGCAGTACATGACCTACCAGTTTCATATTGAGGTATTCCATTTACGGACTATTTTGCTGCAATATCTTCCCACCTTCACAGCCGTTGGCAACAACGTTGGTCTACTATGCTCGGTAACAAACTTCAATCTATTAAACCGAGTATAGGTTACTGACCACCGTCTTATCACCAGTGTCGAGGTTGGGAGACTACTCTCTCCTGTCTTCGCATTGGCCATACTCGTCTTGCTCATGGATATCTCATGGAGAGGCGCCCTGCTCCTCTCTGTGAGAATTGCCAGGCTCCATTATCAGTCAGCCACATTCTGTTGGACTGCCCACTTTATCAACGAGCACGCAGAATTTACCTCCGTCGTCGTCTTCGCTCCGCTGCTCTCTCTTTACCTTCCCTTCTCGCTGACGGACCCACCTTTCATCCGGACTCTCTCATTGACTTTTTGACAACAACTGACTGACTTCACAAATTCTGATACCTTCAGCTCTTTCTACCTCAATCTGTTACTACCCTCTACCCCCGTACTATCCCCTGCCCCGCTGTTTTCTGTAACCTACTGATCATCCCTCCTCCCTTCTGCCGCCCAATACCCTCGCTTTCTTCCCTACCCTGCAGCGCTGTGTAGCCCTTGTGGCTTAGCACTTCTTTTTGATTATAATAATAATGATAATTCACGCTGTCCTCGAAGTGGATCCAAGTGTGGTACTTTATATTGGCCTTGTACATAACAGTAAGGCCACCCACATCCCTCCTATGTTGAAGGCTCTGCTGAAATGACAGATCTATCCAGGATGGGTCCAGGCGAGAGATGAGACGTCTTGCTCTGTTCTCTACTCTGTCAAACAGTCGCAGATGAGAGGGGGGGCAGGCAAACTAAGAAAGTGGAGCATACTCAAGGTGTGAGCGTACTTGTGCCTCGTACAGAATCTTGCAACCCCTACTGTCAAGTAGATGCGAGATACGGTGAAGTGCTGTAAGCTTCCTGGCTGCCTTGTTTGCAAGATTTACAACATGGTTCTTCATGGTTAGTTTGGAGTCAGATTTCACCCCAAGGATATCAACTTCTTCTCCAGGTGCCAACACCCTCCCATTCATCCTTACTACTGCACCAGCATTACCATCATGGTGCCTAGAGACAATCATCATTTGCATTTTCTCAGGTGCAAATGTTACTTGCCATCTATTTCCCCAAGCTGATATAGCTCTCAGCTGGTGATTGATGTAGCTTAGAGCAGCTGGCATTTCTTCTCTTGGATAAGTGAATGTCAGTGCACAGTCATCTGCATATGCATGTGATTCTGGGATGAGATGAAGAAGGTCGTTGAAGTAGACATTCCATAACAGTGGTCCCAGCACGCTTCCTTGTGGAACACTTGCCCCAATAGGATGTCTTGCTGATTCCGTTCCATTGAGAACTACACGTAGAGATCTACCATGAAGGTAATCACTGAGGAGACATAGTGTAGAGCCTGCAATTCCCGGTGCTTGAAGTTTTGCTAAGAGGCCCTGGTGCCACACCCAGTCGAAAGCGCCAGCCATGTCCAGTGCTACCACACAGCTGACTTTGGATTCATCCAGTGACTGGTGCCACTTAGTGGAGAGGTTTAACAACAGATCAGCAGCAGAGTAACCTTTCCTGAAGCCATATTGACGATCACAAAGTAGTGAGTGGTAGTCAAAAAACTCTGTCGT